>NW_026926043.1:0-10514 GCF_032062105.1 Saccostrea cuccullata | reverse complement strand
GCTTTTAGTTGTCTGCAGAAAAATCTACCTATGGAAATTTTTTCGGCAAATTTTGGGACCATTGGCTTACCAAGTAAAAATTCACCAGTGGAAATTTTGTAGCCAACGGTAGTACTCTGAACGCACCCGATAACTAGCTGTGACGTCATTTACCAACATTAACCACACTCTAGAGTGTCTGCAGAAAAATATACCATTGGCAAAAAACATTGGTACCACTGGTATGCCAGTGGTAATTAATTTTACCAACAACAACATTTGTCTACCAACGGCAGAACTGTGAACGCACCCTATACTAAGATACATAATACTGTGTATCGGTTTTTGACTTTGATAAACGGTGTTGCCGTGGTTACTAAATAGAAATTTCTGTGAAATTCTTTCAAAATGCTACTCCTCCTACATTTTTGGTCTGATTTCAGTATAACTTGGCACACAAGTAGACTACACTAAGATACATAATTCTATGTATCAGTTTTTGATTTCGATGAACGGTGTTGTCGTGGTTACTAAAAATAGAAATTTCATTAAAATGGTTTAAAAATGCTCTAAATTCAAAATTTTGAAAGAGGCACCATTGCTTATCAAAGGTCAGATTTTAATGCATTAATTTATTTTTAGTAAAAGTACCCCCCTGGTCCCCCTGACCCAGCTGCCCTGAAATTATCTATTTTGGAAGAGGCCCCTTTCTTCATTATAAGGCCATTTTTTTTAGCTCTCTGGTCGGCCAGAAGAGCTTATGCGAAAAAAGGGGTGTCCGTCGTCCGTCCGTCTGTCTGTCCGTCGTGTAAACAATTTTTCAAAACGCTACTCCTCCTACAGTTTTTTTATTTTAATATAACTTGGCACCAAGTAGACTACACTAAGATACATAAAATAGTGCATCGGTTTTTGATTTCGATGAACGGTGTTGCCATGGTTACTAAAAATAGAATTTTCTGTGAAATTTCTTTAAAACGTTTTCCCTTTCTACAGTTTTGGTCGTTTCAATTTTACTTGGCAGATAGGTAGACTACACTAAGATACATAAAATGGTGCATCAGTTTTTGATATTAATGAACGGTGTTGCCATGGTTACTAAAAATAGAATTTTCTGTGAAATTCCTTTAAAACGCTAGTCCTTCTACAGTTTTGGTCTGATTTCAATATTACTTGGCACACAAAGACACACTAAGATACATAAAATAGTGCATCGGTTTTTGATTTCATAACGGTTTTCCATGGTTACTAAAAATAGTATTTTCTGTGAAATTCCTTTAAAAGCTACTCCTCCAACAGTTTTGGTCTGATGGCAATGGCTTCTTTCTCATTCTTTGATAAGTACAAACCAGTAGAGCTACAGTCTCAAAAAGACTCTGGTTTATGTTTAGGTTTAGTTATGAACATGAAATAAAAACCCCCAAGGAAAAGGGAAATTTAAAAAAAAAAAATTGATAAATCAATTTTAACATTTGTACATTCTTTTTTATGCTATCCTAATAGGCTCCTTACCACTGGACACTTAATGCTTACAAATAGGAAAGTAGAACATTTAATTGCTTATTTCATCATCTGCCAGTTTGGGTCAGTTATATAAATTTTGTGATGTTGATCAAAATATATTTTAAAAAATCAATTCTTTAAAAGTCTTTCAATATATCTTCATTTTGTTAATATGTGTTAATTGAATGTGTAGACATTGTTCTAAAATTTACTTGATGCCTAAAATTATAATTCCTATCATAAAACAGACAGAGAGTATTGGGGTGTAGGGTGAACATTTTTTCAATTAAGTGTGAAATAATTTTTCGGCTATTACAAATGATACTACATGCCTGTATATATTTGTATATTCTTGCCTTTTAATAGTTGATTTTTTTTATTTCTTCAGGTTATTGTTTATTTCTTCCTCAGAGGATTAACTTCTTCCATGTTTAATTCATTACATCTATGCATAAGCAACCCTTTTCTGAAGAATGATGCTTAAATTGTAAGATATAACAAAAACCTAAACAATGTCGCTGGCAATATGCAATAGCTACCACGGGCAGTTTAAAACCTGGGGGGGGGAAAAATAATTTAACAGTACTTTTGAAACGAATACATAATTATCTCACCAGCATGTCATTGTGCAACAAAGCCCAGCATTTCATTTGTCCTTTGAACGGGTGAAACGTTTTGAATGGCACTCTTATCGATGTTTTTTACACTAAACCAAGCTATCTTCTCAGACCATCTAGCTTTATTTACCCGCCGTTTCATCGTAAAACCGGAAGTGCGAGTTCGTAAATTTGAGATCTCGAACCCGACTCAAATTTGACATCGCAAAGAAATTTTTTTTATATTTTTTTTCTGAAAATTCAAAACCTTGAGCGGAGGGTTTGTAAAACTGAAAATAAAATAAATCCTGACCTTTAAAAATGTAATTAGATCATTAGCATATTAACCAAGAGCAAAAAGAAGATTTTAAAAATTATCATTTTACTATTAATCATTAGACCCCACCCTAAAACAAGAACCCCCGACCCTGGGGCCAAAAATTCACAATTTTGGTAGAGGCACTCTTGCTCATCATAACCATGTACTTAGTTTATTTAATACCCAGGAGCAGAGAAAAAGATTTTCAAAGAATTCATGTATTTTCACAATATAATCAATAGAGCCCCGCCCTAACACCAGAACCCCTGACCCTGGGGCCATAAAATTCACAATTTTTGAGGCACTCTTGCTCATCATAACTATGTACTTTTGGTTTATTTAGTACCCAGGAGCAGAGAAGAAGATTTTCAAAGAAATAATGCATTTTCCCTACCTACTTATTTAGCCCCGCCCTAGCACTAGAACACCTGACCCCAGGGCCATGAATTTCACAATTTTTGGGAAGGATTATTGCTGATTACAATCATGCAAACAGTTTGACTGCTTGATGTCCGGGGTAAAGAAGAAGATTTTTAAAGATTGCATTAATTTTTGGTTTTGGCCCCATCCCTCAGGCCCCAGGGGGGCAGGGACCATGAAATTCACAATTTTTGTTCCCCTTCACCCACAGATGCTGTATACAAAATTTGGTTGAAATTGTTTTAGCGGTTTCAGAGAAGAAGCTGAAAACGTTCAAAGTTAACACAGACGGACGACGGACGCCACGGAAAACACGGATGGCAATAGGTCACCTGAGTGACTCAGGTGACCTAAAAATGTCTATAAAATTGTTTCAAAATGCTACTCCTCCTACAGTTTTGGTCTGATTTCAATATAACTGCACACAAGTAGACTACACTAAGAACATAAAGAGATTTAATCAAGGATCATTACCCATTTTTGCTGTTGTAAAGTTTCAATTCCCAACTGCTTAACTAGGTTTTTTTTTTTGACGAGATGAAACATTCAAAGTATATTTGCTTATATGTCTTATATATTGAGATGTAAGGAATTTTAAAAAACCATATTTTTCTTTCCTCATCACAATTGTACAACTTTTAATAGAAATGGTAAACTGCGTTTGAAAACTAGCAGGGACTTTTTTTTGGCGGAGTGCTGGCGTATGAAAATATCTTCTTTTCTGCCTCTCAAAATTATTATAGAACATTAACTTTTATAATTTTTACGCAATCGAAGACTAATAAAATTTTCAAATGTAAGTTAAATTAATAATAAGGGACTAAAGTGTCAAATTATATCAAATAAATAAGATTTTTCACACATACTAGACCTATGTTGGCTTTTAAATGCTTCAAGTCTAAGTCGTTTGAGCCAAAAATCTGTAAAAAGGGTTATTTCTCTCCTAGTAAACGATCAAAACTTTTAGTTTTTGTATCATTTTGTACCTTTATGTGATGACTTTACTATATGTGAAAATTGGAAAAAGTTAAATATAGGAAGCATATAAAAATATCTAATAAATCCTAAAAATTTAAGAAAAGTAGAGGAAATTCGGATTAGCAAATATCCATTTTATTCAAATTATCCATGTCAATTTGGTAAATCATCTTTAGGCCCTATATGGTAATATCTTTTTATGCAAAAAGAAAAACATTCAATCTTTTGAATTATAAATAGGGGTTATAAGGAAACAGTATTTTTTTATTCTTTAAAGTCCCGGAAAAAGGTAATGACCTTGACCTGACCTTGCCTCTAATATTAAACGGTCAAATTCAATCTCACTGATACCATCACTTAGTGATATTGTCCTCTTGATTCTGTGAAAATTTCATTAATTTTTAAATACAACAAATGTGAGAAAATCCTCCTTAAGTATTTTCTCTTCCTTTGCTATAAGTACAAACCGTGAGCTTCAGTCTCAAAAGAGACCTCTGGTTATTAATATACAATTATGGACTTCAGTGTAGGTCGATATGTGGTTATAAGGACTCATGGCAATTGATATTGACCAAAGACACAGAAAGTGATAGCGACCGAGCCTGCGAGGTCGCTATCACTTTCTGTGTCTGAGGTCAATATCAATTGCCATGAGTCCTTATAACCACATATCGACCTACACTGAAGTCCATAATAGTTATATTATATAAACACTCAAAGTGACTGCACTGACACAGTCCTAACTAAACAGACTTGGCTGTCATTACGTCATAATGGTTAAAAACACGCTTCTCATACTATGACGTCACGTTTTACGTAACTTCAGTGCAACCGAACGCTGTGTCGTGCGTTATCATTTTCCGCCGACGCGCTTTTGCGTCGTTATCACAAAAGGAGGAATATCACGTGACGTACTTCCAGCCAATGAAAACTACGAAAATAATCTTATATAATATAATTAATTTAAGTCTCGTTGAGCATGCACGATTGTAAAGTTATTGCTGTACGAAATCGATGACTGTTCGTTGTGAATGATTTATATAGCACTTATCGCCACATCACGTCTAGCGTTTGATAACGTTTAAAATCTTAAGATGTATGAACATTTATAAAATTTTCATTTCGAGCATATATAAAGGATATTCAATGTTTTGTAGTTGAATGGAATTCACTGCACGAGTGGGACAGGATTTTCGATATTTTCACTGGTGCGAAGCACGAGTGAAAATATAAAAAAATCCTGTCTCACGAGTGAAATAAATTACATATTGAACTACAAAACTTTGAATTTTCAGCTTATTATATTTTCTTTGATTTTTCCTTTGCCTCTGTCTTTTTGTAATACAGTCATAGGTACGTGACGTCATAAATGAGAGGTTGAGACGTCATAGCTACGTGAGGTAAAAACACGGTAAACATGGATTTAGCAACATATTTTTTGTTAATTTTGACAGTTTTATTCGCGGTCAGAATAGTTTATTTATTTCCATCTACTTTATATTAGGCCAAGGAAGATTTTTTTTACAGCAATCTTCGTTATGGGAAGGGAAATCGAGAGTTTTCCCGCACTTCTGATATTCGTCACACTGTGACAGGATATCATTTTGATATCCTTTCACACTGTGACAGGATATCATTTTTATTCAATGAATAAATTACAGTATTTCACAGGTAAAAATGTAATACAAACACACATTTCTCATAAAAATATTGAGTTCAATCTTCACTTTAATCATTTATTTTAACGTTATTTCAAGGAATTTTTAACTAAAGTGAATTTTTAACACATTTATTTTTAAAGTAATCTATTCTTTGTAATCGTTATATTACTGCCATATACTTTTCCAAGAAGTTTCTTTCCAAAGAAACTACTAAATACAAATGCACCTACATGTATACATACCACTCAGAAAATAAAGGCATGAAGCGAGTCATATTAGTGATTAAAAGCATCAAAGTACAAATCAATCAAATCGGGGCTAGAAACCTGTAATAAACTCGGCTTCAAACTTGAAATATCTGACTTGATCGAAACTTCACTAAATTGGTCAGCCACCGAAACTTTACAAATATTGGGTTTTGAGAAAAAAAAATTTGTTTCTTCCGAAAAAAAAATGTAGTAGCCAGCGTCAATTCCCTTCGAGAATTTTGATATTACATGTAAGACACTGGAGGTCTACATTTGCTGTAAAAGGGCTACCAAAAGAAGTGGTATTCAAACTCTCGTCACAAAGATCACCTCAGCGACTCCAAATATTCTTACCACTGCGATTTGCGACTGAAAAAAATGAAATATTTAAACTTTTATTTATAAATTATACAATAACAAAACAAATAAACAATTCCAAAACTTTAATCCTGTATCAAATTTTTATTTTCGCTTTTATATTCCGTTACAAACTTGAGACTACAATTGTACAGTGAAGCACCAGTCATTGCTCCCTATCAATTCTACATGTACGATAAAAAAAAAAAAAAAATTTCAACACCTTGGAAAAACAATGGATCTTTTGATAGAGGGTCTGACAGAAATTCTTCGATGTGGAAATAATTAACAAGAATATTACTGTGACTGCCAGTGCTAATTTCTAGGCAGTATTAAGACTACGGCTGGTGCCAGTTGTTTACATTGATACATTGTGATGGTGATACTGTTCACGTTGCGGTCATAATTAAAACATACATGTAACCGTGAATGTCTTGGTCATGAGGTCAGACTAGCATTTAAATAGGCGAAGCCGTGTCTGCATTTGTAAAATTGTATATTTAAAAACAACCATTTAAATCCTAAATGCAGTTAAAACCTACTGATATTTACATGAGTAGCAAAAACCAATATAATTATACAATTGTTTAAATTTATATATGTCCCGTAAAATCCCAGAGCGTATATATATCAAGTCCCATCGTAAACATACCTGGCTGATAAATGTAGTAATATTCCGCTTTTACCGGGAAATGTTGTTTATGTCTCCAAACGTATTCGCTACTCGAGATCATTCTCTGAAGACAATCAATTTTTAAACCTTGACAGGCTATTTACACTGAAGTTGATGTTACAGGGATTTAAACAACCTCGTTTGATGTCCGAATTTTATGTAATGACATTTTTAGCAGATGTAGCCTGATATTGGCCGACTTGGTTTCAAACAAATATTTTTAGGCCTCTATTTTATGCTGGTTTTATACTTAACTGATGTTCCGTTTACCAGATCAATACATAGAGTTCATGTAGGATGTAACCGGTCAATAGAGGATGCTTACTCCTACTAGGCACCTGATACTCATCTCTGGAATTTCCGGGCTCCATGTTTAAGCCCTGTTCACCTAAATGTATTGATTTTGTTTTGAGACCGATATTCTTATTTCCTTTACTTTTTTCATTCATATACATATTGGTTTCCAATATCTGAAGGAGAAAACTGGGCTTTCATACTTTGTACGTGCATTAACGGTGATTCATATTTCAAACGTGCATTATTTCCAAATTTGTCAATGCATTTGACCTACCAATGTTGAAGTTTGGTCTACTTAAAAAATACATTTGGAAGAGAAAAGATACGTTCTCATATTTCATGTATGCATTACCAATGACAAGACCTTTCCAGATATTTTGTTGACGTATTTTTCAAGAATCGTATCTCACGCACCTGAAACGACACGGAATTATAATGATTTCATGTTAAATAATAAAATCTAATTGGTTTCAAAGCATGAACAAATAGCAATGTTAATTTAATTTTCATTGTATTAGAGACCGATATAATGTGACCATTAATAACACTTTAAGAATTGTTTTACTTACCAACATGTACAAGCATGTAATTTATTCCAGATTATCATTATGTTGATTACCATCCTGGCCGTGTTTTGTGTATGCTGGCTACCTTGTCAGGTCATGTTACTTTATACAGAACTCAGGGGCAACAGAAGCAAGGTTAGAAAGATACTTTATCATAAGTAGTTAATTTTTCACCTTCAATCAGTAAAACAGTTTTCAGTTCATAACTAAATCTGTTAAATAAATATACATAATTTTCTGTTAAACCGCAGCCTCTTATCCCAACAAGAACTAAAAGTTAATATAAATATATAATATACTTTTAAAAAGGGACGGAAAAATTTCTGTTAAATTCCCTTAGAAATCTTTAACCAGGGAGCCTCCCAGACACTACGTGCTTGACAGAATTGCTGAAAAAGTAATGAAATAATGCGAAATCTCGCATCAAATGTCTGTTCTTGTAGAGAAAACTTGATCTGGAGGACTTGATATAAAAGCTACGCGAAAAACCCATTACTGTTTGATAATCCAGAATGTAAATCTTCATCTTCTAAACAAAGTCGTCAACAGTATTACATTCAATTTGCAAGGAAAATAAAGATATTGGTCATTCAATTCATTTTACGAATATTTTCCTTTTAAAGAAATACTCTGAAATAGTTTACTTCTACAATAACTAAGGAAAAATATTTTGTCCTTCATTAACAGCTCGGGGATTGGTACTACAAGTTTCAATTTGCTGCATACACAATGGCTTATTCCAACAGTGCCCTGAATCCATTGATTTATGCAGGATTCAATGAAAATTTCAAACAAGGTAGCTTTATTCATATTTAAAGTATTTCAAACCCGTAGTATTTAGAGTACAAAAATCTATGGTTTCTACGCAGTAATGCCAAAGACATTCTATAACGTGTAGTCCTTGATACTTGGTATATTTCTCTATATAGGGTTTGAACATTATAGAATAGAGCATCGTGATACGCAGCGTAGCAAAACCACACGGTATGTGATGAAGCATGCGCAGTAAGCTGTTAGAATGTCGCATTAGTTTTCCTGTCCCTGTTTTGACTTCGACCATTGTATAATTATATTTCCCTAGAGATAGGTTAGATTAAGGTGTTAATTTCTAATGCATGTCACACACACAATATGACCATGATGCATCTTACTCACAATCGCAAAGAGGAAATGCTCGAATTGCGGAAAGAATTCATTTATTTAATGAAAAACTAGAAGAGAAGTACACAACTCTACGCTAAGTAATAGAGTGAAACTATAAAGTATGTCGCTAAAACTCGGTTCTGAATGAAGTTCGACTATTACAATAATTATTTGTAGATTTGGTAAAATATTTGTCAATAAGACAATCTAAAGGCAAACTTTATAACCCTTCCCCTTCCTACAACAACAAAGAAGATATCTATGTTTGTATGTGGCGTGTCCACCAGCAAACAAATGCTTTCTGTCATCAGCAAAGTCTCATCTACGAGTATATATATATTCGGCGAGGATTTTGTTCTCATCATCGATTAATCTTGAAAACATAGGGTGGAACTCTGTTGGTAGGTAGTGATTTAGGATTGCAACACTGTTGCATTGTCTGTGTGACTATAATAGCTTTATTCATCAGCGCATACAAAAAAAAATATGCTATGCATGTGGCTAAACATCTAAGTTACACTTAAAATAATCCTATCGATTTTGAAAATGTATTAAGAATGTTCTTAGAAAGTAATGGTGTGATTTTTTTGGTGATACAGGTCTACTGAACATTTGGCAACGCATAACCGGTGATCCAGGAAGACGCCTAGCGCATGTGTACGGGACCTACACGGAAACAATGTACACTGCCGTTTAAATTGAGGACCACTGACTTACGGAGCGTTGATTTTAGATTATCGCAAATTTTAAGAATTCGGTGCATACTTTGTTCAAGAAATGTATGATTGTTTTCTTCTGTACATATGTACTTGTCTTTAACATTGCATTTTTTTCCAAGAAATAAAAAAAAAAACCATTTTCATCTTTCAGTTCGTCAAACAGACTCTGATACCATTGGTAAATAAATTTTTCCTCCCCAGGACGAAGTTAATCCTAAACTTAGATACCAAATAATTATAATACTCATAATTAATATTCATAATACTTATGAATATTAGTCAACTTCTGGGTATTATACGCTTCGAAACCATACTTGGATAAATTAGGAAGAGAGGGTATAAAATGCATAATGACGCAAAGTGAAATGATTCAATAACGTGAGGAAAGGTGTAATGCGATTAGGCCCTATTTTGCCTTTCAAGAGGCATATCACTGAGATATAAAGGCGTTATATACTAAGCGAGGTATCGTTTTCGCAAACGAAGTCACTATCTATTCAGAAAACCCCATTTTAAAATAATTTATTTTAGAACTGCTTCATTACTTGTGTCTTTACTAGCGATTATACTTGAATACTTGCTCTTCGGCGAATAATTAAGTCACTCGGGGTCACAGATAGAATGAGTTATAAAATTCACAGGCTTTCCTGTCAATAAGGAGCAAATATTTTGATTAACTTTTCTAAAATCCGCGTAATAAATATAATACATGTAATAATTATATGAGGACTGAGTGCCGAGTATAGGGCATAGTTTGTAGTCTCCATATGAGTGAAAAATTCTCGAGAGGGGCGTTAAACAACATACAATCAATAACATACCGCATATAGATAATATGATTCATTTATCTGATCTACTATTTAGCATTGTACCATGATAAGTTTTCCGATACTATAAGTTATTGTTATACATCTATAATTTTGGGATATTAAGAAGATTCAACGATTTAAAGATATGTTTTATTTAACCTTTACCCGTTTTGTAGATAAACACGAGAAGTAAAACATTGTTTCGAAAATAACGATTCATGGTAATTTGTGCTACTTGAACATTTC
>NW_026926042.1:0-104188 GCF_032062105.1 Saccostrea cuccullata | reverse complement strand
TGAATATGTGTCTCCAGGATTAGTTCTGATTTTAGAGCGGGGCTCTTTTGATTAATTATATACTAGAGAAAATAAACTTAATCTTGAAAATCTTCTCCGCTCCTGGGTATTTTGCAGATGAACTTCCTATATAATTATGATAGATAAGGAACCTTCTTCTAGAAATGTGAAATTCAAGGCCTCTGGGTCAGAGGTACCATAGAGAGAGAGAGAGAGAGTGGGGGGGCTCTACTTTAATATACTGAAAATGAGATAATTGTTTGAAGTCTACTCCTTATTATTAATCAAACATTTTTGATAAGCAAGGGTGTCTCTTAAAAAATTTTGCAATGCATGGACCAACTTGGTCGGGGTTTCATTTGTGGTAGGGACACTACTGATTATTGCTGAATATTACTGATTAGTTGAAATGCAGTTGTTGTTCCCCTACTCTGCCTATTGGTATTAAGTAACCAAACTAAGCAATTGCTAAGTGTATATATATGATCAGTAATGGTGCCTCTTTCAAAATTGTGAATGCCATAGCATCTTGCTTAAAAAATGAAGGAAATTCAATCATTTGAGAGTTGTTGCATGATGCTCAGGTGACCTATAAGGCCCATGGGCCTCTTGTTGTTTTACAGGACCTGTAGCGTTATGGTCCAAGACTAATATAGAAAACCGTAAGACTACAGTTCTGCGGCTGGTATATCATTTCAGTTGATGGGAGAGTATTCACTTGTTGGGTACTTCATGATCCCGCCATTTTTTTAAGTACACGGCATGGGTTGTTTTACACCACGTTCAACTCCCATGAGTACTTTCAGTACTTTGATATAGTACACTCTCTGCGTTGTTTTATACCATGTTCAACTCCTACAAATTCTACTTTGATTTCATTACACTCAATGGTCGTTTTTCACTGGATTTCTCTAAATGGGAGAAAAACATTGATTTTGAGCATGTGAATTTTACATATAAGGTCGTAGGAGTTTTCTCCCTTTAAACAGAGCTATAGTGTTTTATTGCTTGAAAGCAGAGAATTGTTGAAGCAATCATTTTGCTACATGTTTTTTTTTGTTTCATGCAAAAAAATAAATGTGAGATCACTAATGTCCAATTCCTAGCTTCCTTGTATATTTTGTTGTGAAATAGATAACATAAACACAAATACACTGGCATCTTTGTATAAATAAATTCCTTTAAAAAGATGAACCTGTAACCAAAGGTCACCTAACTATAAAAGTCACTTTTAATGCATCCCGTAGATGACTGCTTAATACACGTTTGATTGTAATTATGATAAGCAATGGTGTCTCTTTCATTTTATTATAGACTAGTTATTACCTTGTAAAACATGATAAAACAGACAGAATAGATAATATGAAATCAGAATAGGATATGTAAATAATAATATATTTCAGGTGAACACATACAAATATCTGACATTTAATTAAAAAAGGGAATCCATTGACAAACTCTCTGTATTCTCATTTCTGTAGCTGTTTGTATGTGGTTGTAGGGTTCTTGTCTGAGAGATTGTTGGTATGAGTATAGAACAGCCTGAAAGTCCCCTGTGAACTCTTGACAGATCCCCAGAATCTGCCACGATATGTCTCTAGACAATAAATTTATACACTGTCCCTGATCATAGTGAACTAAGGTCTGTAGATCATCTTGAGCTGTTTGTGCTCGTATTGTGTCTACATGTCTGTAGCACAAAATCTCTAGCATGTATAACAGTACCAAGGGTGGGATGAATAATACACGCATGTGTCTCTGTAGAGCAGACTGTTGTTCAGGAATCAGTTCAGTGATGTTATGGATTCTATTGTTAAGTCTGATATCCCATGCTACAGCCTGTCTCATCTTTGTAGACCAGGACTGTCCCCCTACAGCCTCAATATACATCTCTATATCTACATTTTCCATATCCATATATATCACATATGGTTGTGCTAACTTGACCTTGATTAGCTCTATAACAGATAAAGCTTCCGAGTATCTAAGTGTTTTGAAATAATAGATGGCTATGTACAGCATGTCTGTAATACAACCAAACTTGGCTGCTAATTTCAGCATGTGACAGGACATTTTGTCAGCTCTGTACCTAAGTCTGTTGTCAGGTGTGTAAGTTTCCATGTATAACTTAAAAGCAGTGTACTGAAGGACCCTAGCGGTCATGTGCTGTAGCTTGAGGACTTGATACTGTGTCAGGAGGGTTGAACCTACCATCCGTTCTATTGTATGCAGATGTCTAATGCAAATTTGTATGTCCCATTGGTCTGGTGTTACGGAATTTTGTATTATTTCACCAAACACATTTCTATCAAACTCATCCTCACAAATCAGAGTATGATCATCTGTACAGATGAAGTTTCTGGGGTTATAGAGAACATCTATAATAAAAGCTCTAATGGAGGGACTATGTAGCAGGAATGCTAAACCCTTTTCATACAACCCTGACAGTCTTATAAATAATTGTTGTTGTTTGATGCCATGAATTTTACTCAGAAACATGTTGTTGCCTGGAATGAAAAAGTTAGGACAGACCCCCTCATGCACCCATTTGAGGATGAGTTTAAAACAGACCCAGAAACACCCCAGGAGATTTTGTGGACACCAGTGAGGTATTGTATTTTGTTGAATCACCCAGAAAACTGCCGTCTTCATGTGATAGGAACATAGTAATTTATCATTATCACCTACTCCATTATTAATTATTTCTGTTAATATCAATTTAAGTAAGCCGTAAGTTAAGAATTGACAGTGATTCATTACATACACAAGTTTTTGTTCTGCTTGGGAGAATGAAATTCTCCATTCATGATCTTCGTGATTTCCTAGCTTATGTCCTATTGCTACAAAGTGACATCCATTTTTCACTATATCATCAACAACATGAGGTTTGGGCCATGAGTGACATCTGTATATCCATGGGGAGGCAGAGGGAGGCCAAAAGTCACTAACAAAACAGTGGGCATAATCATATTCTAGTGTTCCATATCTTCCACTGACACAGGGTCCATGTGGAATGGGATTAAAAGGTAGTGACTCAGATAAAGGGATCTCTCTGAATTTAGAACTAGATATATAATATGTGTTACTCATTCTAACACACGCTCTCTGGATAAATCTGCTTGTACATGGTGACAGTAAATATAACAAAGTAAATCCTGGTGGACTATCAGAACAGTCACAGAGGATCAATGTTTGTCTATGTGTGTTGTAATACTGAGACTGAGATAATTCCCAGATCACACGGTGATTATTTGGCCAGAACATAAAGTCTATATCTGATCCTTTCAGTCTGAGTCCTTCTCCATAACTTCCACTCGCCATCGCACTGGACAAACCACTTGTTGCCACTTGATTTCTAACCATCTCACCGATAACCACTATATCTCTTCTCATGGCCACCACTTTTGAGGTCCCAACTTTACGACACAGTCCCACAAACACCGACTCTGATATGTGTTGTATGCCTTCAATACTTAGAATGATTAAAATGGAATTTATATTCTTGTATAATGAATGTGTCACTTTTGTAAAACTATAATATAATTATCATAATTGATGATTTTTACATTAAAAAATCATAGAATAAATAAAAACTTCCTCAACTGAATCAGTTATTTTTCGACTCAATTAAATCATTTATTTTTTTTTAATAGTGAAATTTGTAACTAAACTTGTCTAGAATATATATATATATTATATGTTTTAAATTCAGTGGTGTAAAAAGTTAAAACCAATTTTACTGTCAACAAATTACACTGATTCAGATGAATTAGGAATTTTTTTTAATTTAGTGCTATAAATTCTTGTAATGAGAACTTACTATTGTGAGCTTCTTATGGAGTCCATTCTCAGTAGCGTATATTTCTTTCTGCTATTGATTAGGCTAGTGTGAGGTCACAGATTTTACCTCAAGGAGCTTCCTCTAGATAAGTATTGGGGGGTCAAAATTAGACACCGTCGACTTAAATTTGACAAGTGTATATAATATTGTAGACGTATCTCAGTTAACTCTGCTAAGGAAAAATGGAAACTTTCTTACTGAATCAAATTACGTCAAAATGTTAAATTTCCTACTTACCCAATATAACTCAAGTTATCAATTTCGTTTCCTGCATGTATTATGGACGGTTTCTTTCGATGAAATTTTCTGATGCAGACTTGAGATTAGTAACACTTGATATTTCGCTTAAAATATTTCTAGCTATGGGATTAGTTTTGTCCTTAAATATAAATCAAAAATGTAGCATAATAGGATAGGTATCAAATTGTGGATTGCTAAGAATGGTTTTTATGTCCAATCATGAATATGGCCGGGGCAGATGGTGTTTGTTATGTACGTCTTCTGTCCTTCCGTCACACCTTGAATTTAGCTCAGTTCAAAGAAAGCTGTTTCAAAGAAACTAAGATATTTTCATAAAAATTCATATGCTGTTAGATATTGATGAGAGTCACTCAGGTGACCTATTAAGGAAAAATTCTTTGAAAGAGACACTCAGAGTTAAGTGAAAGTAAAGTGATTAGTGAATTCAGTGAATTTAAAGACTTCCTAAAAAAGATAGTGTTTTATTATTGTTTTTATGACTTTTGTGAATATTATTCCAAATAAATGAATCTATGAATGAATTTAACTGATACATGTTGTTTATTTAAAGATACACAATCGATACTGTAATTTTACAGTGTAACCTTATTGAACCCCCATCATCATGTGATACTTGATGAAATTGAATGTTTAATCTGAGACTGATTTGAACATATTCATTTGATATCGGTTGGTTCAGTTGATATGATTCTTGGACAGTAATGTCGAGGTCTTATGTGTCAAAGGTCTTTCGCAGGTTTGGTGTTCAGCGTCAGTGAGTTGTGTTTTGGTGATGCATTTATGGATTCACATGGTGTTTGATTATTCTATTTGGTTTGATTTTATTTTATGCATATTTGGTGGATTATTGAATTTGTTGTAAATAGATATTGAGGTGATTTTGCACTTTGAATTAGAACATTTGCCTGATATTTAATTTCATAGAATGTCGGGAGCTATTTAATGAAAGGGGGGAATATGTATCCAGTGTAAGTAATCAAATGTTTCAGTTTCAATGTTTTAATTATTACTATTATGTGTGTTTACGTTTGTGTTGTCATGTGTGAATGTCCACTTGTGAGTGTTTATGTTTCTTAGGTGTGACGTATTTGACCATTTCCGGTTTGACTAGTTTCTTTCTATTAATAACTTTTCACGAACTTTCCCGCGGCTAACCATTTTCATGCACAGGCGGCGCTACACCCTTGACAGGAATAGTTCTACTACATCTAGTAGCTGATTTATATAGTGTGCCTGGTAAATATATTTATTACTTATTCATTTCTTATTATATTTGTAATTAAAAGTAAAGTCAGTAAGGATTTGTGAATGTTTTCAATTATAATGACTTTATTTCAGGTTTTTATTATAATATTACCATCAATAAATATATACTTGTCAAACCTAAACCATTAACTTGTGTGTTGGTATAATAATAATGAACCCAAGTACCGCTCTCAATTCATTTTTAACAAAAAGTTACTAAAACTCTTCGGTCAACACATTATTATCAATTTTGTGACCTAAACCAGGTTATTGTGTCGTCTACTATACTCTCTGGAGTTTTCTTTAAACGAACGATAATTATTGCGGGAAAATGCACTTAGTATCCGAAGAGGTGGAATGTGATGAAAAGCATGCCGACGGCCTGGAAGTATGAAGTTTTACGGCCCGTTCACGTGATAACTTAGAACCAATCAGATAACGCGTTGTTTAGAATACTTATAATGAGGTATAATAAAAATTTTATTGCATTTAATTGCAAAACTTTGCGTTTAGTCGCAACAAACATTGCGTTTAAACGCAAAACACTTTGCATTTTTGATAATATTGCGATTGAAAACGCTAAAATTTGTATTTTGCCCTCTTTTAGTGATAGATATATGTTTAAAATTAAAGCTGTTGATCACTCTCTGATATTAGCTATGTCGGTATGTTAGTTAAGTCGTGCAGGTCATATATATCAAAATGTTTTTTATGGAAGATTAAGCAACTATTGCTGACAATCAAACAATTAAACTGCTTGTCAGGGAGCAAAATGAAACAAACGTGTGCATAATTATTTTATTATATTACGCTGCTCTGAATAAAGAAAAACATTTAAACATCCAGTATAGGTTAATCCCATAATTATTAATTTCCTTCATATTATCCTTAAATATAAATAACTTTTTAACCCCCCCCCCCTTCATTAGCGGAAACAATTAAGTTTTTTTAAAGTAGCAATACAAAATAAAGTATAGTTACAAGCATTGCATTTTGACAATGATAAATTGAATTTTACTCTACACATGCACATCACGTGACAAAGTACAAGGATATATAGCACTTAACATATGATTGTATGGAAATCAAAATATCGAGGAACAGTATTATTGCCGCTGCATTATAATCATGTTTCTAGTTGTGCGGTTGTTTTTTTCCGTAAAGTTTACTTCCGTATATATTAATTCATTTTACTTTGAATAAAATCCCATGGACGTTTACCATTATATAAGAATGACGCAAAGGAGACATATATCGTAGTCTGAGGTGAGATACTTCATTTATCATTTTGCTATTTCAATTAATATGATTTAAGAGGATAGGGTAGGTGTCCCGTAAATTGGATCCTTCTGGTCAAATAACATGTATTTCTCTCTCTCTCTCTCTCTCTCTCTCTCTCTCTCTCTTCATATCAAATTGAACCCTTTCAGCATACATCTATCATCATAAGAAAGGGTAAAATTCGTTGTGTTGTACAAATGAACGCCTTTAAAAAATTACTTGAATTATCCCCTCCCTCCAAACACAGACACTTTTACAATTACATCCGAAAGGGTCCGAGAAAGTTCACTTTTTCTTAATAAAGGCATTAAATTGATCGTTTAGAGTAAACATGCAAATCCCTGACAAGAGGCATACGGAACAAAGCGACAAAACCACACATTAATCGCTAAAATATAAGCAAAATTAATATGAACAAAAAAAGTTTAAGAGGTGGGATCATGTCAAATTATCAAGAACACTTGCGCTTCGCTGTGATTGGCTGAAACAAAAATAGAAACAAAACGTCATTAACTTTCTTGTTTTGACAAAATACTTAAAAGTTTTAAATAAAGGTATCTATTATAAGGTTCTACAATTTAACGTATTCAGAAATCAGAAAACTGAAGGCTGGAATGCTGTATTTTGACTGCCTGGAATTTTGAAAACTATGACTTTCGTAGTTATCAATAAAACAGGATGAGATTTAGAAAATACATAGGTTCACGTACAGATTTCGTCAAAAATCATTCTCATATTAAGCTACAAAATTAAGCAGTACACTATTATACACCTTTCTTTGTATAAAATGTTACTTCTGAGTAGGTATTGGCTTTGCATTTACTTTTCAAGATTTATACAAAGATAACCTAACCTTTGCCCTTTTTTAAAATAGGAAGTTGAAACAATTGAAAATTTAATTTTTTAGTGATTCTGTTAAAAAAAAAAATAATGGTGTCATATTGATAAGTGGTTTTTATAAAAATTCATTTTGTTACTAATTTTGATAGAAAAGATATACTCTTTGGGAAATTCAACAATAAAAGCATGTATAAATTACACAATATAATAAAACTTATTGTTAAACAAGTCATTTTCGCCAGTAGGTTTAAAAATATGCCTAAATAAAGTATCAAAATGCTAGAAAAAAAAATATTATAGAGAGAATACTAGTTGGAAAAGTGGAAAAGCTACACTTTTAAGAAATTGTTAATTTTAAGAATATGAAAAGTACTGGAAACTTATCAGTGATATGCTAAATTGTACGTGTAGCGCGTTGTTAGAAACAACACGCAAGTGCGTTAATGACAACGCACTTGCGTGTAAACGCGTTAGCGCGTTGTCATCAATGTGCTTGCATGTTAGTGCGTTGTCATTAATGCGCTTGCGTGTAGTTTCGGACTCGCTATACTCTTTTGCAATGACCCTTTTAGGACACCGTATTTTTGGCATGTATCGTAGAAATATCTAAATAATGAGCTAAAAGACACAGCAAAAGGCTTTAGTTTGTTTTTTTAAGAACAATTCCTTGAAGGTTTGACCCCGGATTATTCCGATTACCTATAAACACAAAGCTATCATGTCTTTTGTTGCTGAATCTTAAGGAGGTTTATTACTCTTAGGCACCTGATAGCAAGACTTATATTTCCTGAACTCCGTTTTTATGCTTTATTGATTGCACTTTTTTTGTTTTTTACAAAACTTCAAATAAATACTGTACATATGAAATCATACAAAAATAATTCAAAATATAAAAAAGGAAAAAGAGGATTGCAAAATTCCTCTGATTTTCTTCCCTGAAAACATGAATTCTCAAAATTTGCTCCGGAAATTACTTTTCCTGAGTTGATTTTTATGTATGTGAAATAAAGATTTCTTTATGAAAGTTTAGTAAAACTGGGAGGAGAATACAATGAATTTCCTTCCTTATGCGTTGGGTATTCATACACAAAATAAACATGATCTCCATTATTTTAGTAGTACTAAAAATAGTGTTAAATCAATTTAAATATTGCTATGAAGTATTCAGCCAAAATATGAAAGATGATATTTGCTAACAAAGACAATACACCCACAATAAAATGAAGAAATACTGACTTTAAACGTGGTTGTTGAATTCCCTTTAACATTAAATCATTTTTCAGCAGCCTGTTTCAGTTTGACCGGTCAGCAGGTGATGTTCATTCCTCCATGGCACCTGATGCTACCCGTGATGAAGGATGTGGAGATAACGAACAGTATTCAATGACCCTTTATTCGATGATGAATTCTAAGAGTATAGCTCCTTTATTTGTGAACAATTCAAAATTTTAAACATGTAATCTGCCTTAAATACATTTATTGAAAGGTTTATTTATAACCATTTCAATCAATTAAGTGAAAAACCTTTAGTTATTTCTTATAATTTATAAATTTTTTGGGATGTACAAAGGGAAAAGTTATGTTTTTATACCACTCAACTACTTGAATTTTATTTATTGATAATACCTGAACATCTGGTTGAATATCACAACAAGACTTTTCTTCATCTTATCATACACGCACAAGTTGTTGACTGATTTGAAATCAAAAAATATTGATAAAATCCTGATTCCTGATTCTTTTCAAACAAATTGAGCAAATGTTAAAAAATTAAATTGAAAGAAATATTGTAAACATTAGATTTTTGCTTGAAAAAAATCATTTTGGAAAGGATTACTGAAACAGACATGCCAATAAGTATTCTAAGAAAAAGCAAAAGTTTGCTTGTGAAGCTGGGTTAAACTGGGTTTCTTCCTTGTCATTAAAATTTGAATTTCCAATCCTATATATGTTTTCCCTGTATACTGATACTGAGTAGAACTTGGTCGTATTTCCTTCCGTATTTAAGCACATTGTTGTTGAATACTGAAGAGTATTTTTTAAAGTTTTAATAACATCTGGTTCAAATAATGAATTTTATGTGCATTGCTCACTTTGTAAAATTCAAAATTCAAAATCAAATCAGCAAATACAATATATCATTAAGTCAAAGCATACTTAGTCCAGTTGTTAGTCCATTATTTGTACATTGAATTGACGACGGATTTTCGTGTTATTTCTCGATTATGACAAGTAGCACACGGCGGGTGTGACCGGTCGGCAGGGGATTCTTAATCCTCCATGGCATCTGATCCCACCTCTGATGTTTGGGAGGTCCGTGTTTGCTCTGATCCTGCTTTGTATGGTTTTATGGACTTTGAGTATTGAATATTTTTCGTTATCTCCATGTCCTCCTCTTGGAGGTCTGCGTTTGTCCTCTACCTCATTTGTGGGTTGTTCTTTATTTTAATTTAGGGCTAGAATACTGTTTGTTATCTCAATATCTTATAAAAAGACCAAATGAAAAACAGTTCACCTTGAAAAAAAAAATCAGCTGAATCACCCTGAATTTGTATAGTTCTTGGAAGCTTTCCTTTTTTATATTCAAATATATCTGTTTTCGAAAGTTTCGACATGAGCATCAGCAAAGAAACAAAATTTGTCTGAATGGGCAACTGGTGCATTAAAATTGGTACCGTAAAAGATTGCTATTAATTTCCAAAATCAATAAAGCATTGCACTGTCATTTCAGAGTATTAACTGAAAGGAATCAAAGAATGGCTTCTGGACCAGACCCTGGCGGCCGTTCCAGGTTTGCTAAACTCGGAATGGCAATTAATGAAGAAATGACCCAGGCCTGTAGAGATGTCTTAGAAATGGAAGTACCTCCTGGGCTTGTCTACAACAAAGTGAAGTTATCATCGATTTATAAAAACATACGTCCTGAGCAAGAACGTCGTCTTATAGGCGCCAAAACTGATGGTTATAAAGAATTTGATATAACACTGTTATATACACTGATAAGAAACATATGTACAAAGATTCCTCGTCCAACAAAAGGTTGGGGTGGAAGCACGATGCCGTCAGTAGGAGAAATAACGATTGGCGATGACGTTGAGAGGATCAGGATGATAAGAAACAGCATGTTTGGACACATAAGCTCGGCTTCTACCTCACAGACAGAGTTTGATGACACGTGGTCAATCATAACTGATATCTGCCAAAGGCTGCAAGCGTACACAAACAAAGACTATTTGTCTGGACTGAGTAATATTCAAAGTCAGGCCTTAGAAGAGGAGTTCGAAACAACAATCATAGAAAAACTTAGGGAAGATTATAAAAATAACCAATCTCTACTGGAAAAGTTATCTTCTGTGGAAAAGGATTTGCAAGAATTGAAAAGAAAATCCGAAGACAAAGGTGACTATAATGAATAATGTCATTACAATATTTACTACATACGATATGAGGCGGAGACTAGTGTTTCATGCTAACATGACTAATACATTTCTCTATATTAGTAATGTGGAATGTTTCCTTAAGATTTTTGCAATTTGAACAAATGTTGGCTAAGCACGAAAATCTCCATGATACCTACAAGACGTTAGTACTATAGTGCAAACTATAATGATCGAATAATTACAAAAATGTCTGTATTGTTATTGGGGATAGAGCCTAAACATTTTTTTTAAATTTCATCTATTAGATTTCTCGATGTACTCGAACTACCAAACTTAAGGCCTGCATATATATCATGGAGTTGTTACATGCCAGTGTTGAAAGTGAGACGCACTTTGAAGCCATTTTTTTTCTAGGAAACCATGCTGTAATCGTAGAGGAAGATTTTTTCCGCATATTTTCATATACCTGTTGTAAAACTTAGTCTACCACTAGATATAGAGTCAGACTTTCCACGTTGTAGGTCTTTCACTCCGTATAATCTTGTTTTAACATGTGCAACATTCACTCTAGATAAATCTTATACTAGTAGTTACTAAACATTCACTCTAGATTAATCTTATACTAGTAGTTGCATTTATCAAACGTCGTGAATGTTAATTTATCCCTGACAGCCATTTATCCGTTTCTCTTGTCGTAAATTTTTAAATTAAGTAGAGTAAAAAAAAAAAGAGCAAAAATGTCTGTCTTGTTATCGGGGATAGAGCCTTATATTTTTTTAATTCCATCTATGAGAGTTCTCGATGTACTCGAACTACAAAACATAAGGCCTGCATAGATATCACGGAGTTGTTACATGCAAGTGTTGAAAGTGAGACGCTCTTTGAAGTCCTTTTTTTCCTAGAAAAATATGCTGTAATCGTAGAGGAAGATTTTTTTCGCATATTTTCATATACATGTTGTAAAACTTAGTCTACCACTAGATATAGAGTCAGAGTTTCCACGTTGTAGGTCTTTCACTTCATATAATCTTGTTTTAACATGTGCAACATTCCCTCTAGATAAATCTTATACCTGTAGTTGCGTTCATCAAAAGTCGTGAATGTTAACTTATCCCTGACAGCTATTTTTCCGTTTCTTTTGTTGTATATTTTTTAAATTGACTAGAGTAAAAAAAAGAGCAAATTTGTCATGTTTATAAGTAAACTATTTTTTTCCAAATTGAATTCAAATTTTAAGTATAATAGGCCAAGTAACTGCATTTATTTCTATGTAAAACAATAGGCCGATTAACTGCATTTGTTTCTATGTAAAACACTTAAATTATAGTAAGATATCTAAAAAAAACTTACCTGCAATCCAATTTTATATTATTTTGTTTGCATTAGATAATAACCCCATACTCTTATTTTTTTTTTCTATTATATGGCATGAGAATCCATTCCATCCATAGTTTTTATTTGTACTTCACCATAAACCACAACATTACAGCAGTATATACATTCGTTTCTTTTCCTGAATACTATAAATTATATATTTTCTTGTAGTAAATATATGTTGCATTCACAAAAAAACAATGCAACAGTGTTTTTCAATACTTAATTCTGATTCAGATGAGTTTAAGAGCACAATCTTTGTGGACAATTATACAGTTTTACCAAAAAATACAATTTGATTTAACAATTTCTTATTTTCTGTTTTTATACTTATTATCTTAAAAAAAAATATCTTTTTCAGAAAACAGTCTGGTAAAAGAGATTCTGGACAATTGGCGAGAAGACGATATTGCCTTCATTCATACAAGAGCTAGTGACGCGGTTCAAGAAAAGCTTAAAAGTCTTAACCTTATCACAGTGGTTGGGAATTCTGGATCTGGAAAATCTGCAATAATTCAGCATATTGCACTCATTCTAAAGGAGCAGGAATGGAATGTCATACCGGTGGATAAGGTGGAAGAAATTAAAAAGATCTGCTCAACCGGAGTCTCAGAAAATCGTATATTATTTGTATTCAATGATCCTTTAGGTAAGGAGTCGTTAGATGAAATTTTGTATCACTCATGGAAAAGTTTAGAGAAAACGCTGGAGATTTGCTTGAAGAAGAATAAACTATTGATATCATGTAGAAGATGCGTCTTTTATGACAAGAGAATCAAGGGTAACTTATTGGACGAATCGACTGTAGTAGAAATTGACAGCAAGGAACATGGACTAACTGTTAAAGAGAAAAATGCGATTTTTAATCAGTATTCACAGAATCTGAAATTATCCGAGGAGGTTGTTACTGAAATAATCAAAACCGAGGCTTACTTCCCATTGCTTTGTAAGCTTTTTTCAAGGGAAGCGAACTACAAAGAGAAGGGGGTTGATTTCTTTAAAAATCCGTACAAATTTATTAAAAAGGAAATAGAAATTTGGAGGAAAACAGACAAAAAAAGATTTTGCTCACTTATCTTGATAGTGGCTTTCAAAAACAATTTGAAAATCGATACTATTGTTAAAAATGATATTTCTTTAATGAAGTTTAAGGAAGTTTTAGGAATGTCGGAATTACAAGAAAACACACACATATCAGTGATTCGTAGTACTCTACAGGAACTGAAAGGATCTTATGTCAAACGTGTCGGAAATACTTTCCAATTCCTTCACGACTTTATAATGGAGATAACGACTCTTGTGTTTGGTGTTGATTGTCCACAAGAGTCAATACAGTACGCAGACAGTGGTTTTCTGAGACGTCGGGTAAGGATAGAAGACGATGCAGAAGAGGAAGATCGCGATCCCTTCACTGTTTACCTGCCTGAGGAATACATTGAAGATCTTGTGGACAGGTTTATCACTGACATACAAACAGAACAAATTATAGATGTTATACTACATCCATGCTTACGGAAAGAGACTGTGATCAATTCTTTTAAGCAAAAAGTGGATTCGCTCGAAAAACTTCTTGTAAAAATTAAATGTGAAATAGACAGATCGAAATTTCAAAAATCATTTCAAAGAACTTTTTTCACGAGACTTGATTTACTTTATTCATTTCAAAGTGAAATATGCCCTTTAGTTGGTCTGATTGTATTTTGTCATTCTGACATTGCTTCATTTTTCATAAAAAGTATCCCTGAAACAAAGTTGAAAGAACATCCTATATTTACTGCTATATGTGCGAATGGCGATTTAAACTTACTAAATTCTCTCAGCGAAGATTATAAAAAAACAGCAATGATGGAAATATGTGATGACTCTTTACCAATTCATGTTGCTTCAGTTTTTCATAACTATTCAATACTTGAAGAGTTAGTAAGACTTGGTGCTGACGTAAACAAGTTAACAACTGCTGACGGGTGGACTCCGTTATTACTTGCTGCTGCAAATGATGAAGATCATTTCAAAGAGGCCGGAATCGACACAAAAACTGGAGAAAGACGTAATAATACAACAATTTGCTTATTGAACAACGGTGCTAAAAACAATTTATGTGATATTGAGGATGGATTGATTCCTCTTTGTATACCTTGTGATAGAGGACGTGATAGCACGGTACAACTGTTACTGAACAATGGTGCCAACATCAATTTATGTCAGAAGAATGGAGTCACTCCTCTTATTATAGCTTGTCAAAATGGAAATGATAGCACGGTAAAACTGTTACTGAACAACGGTGCCGACATCAATTTATGTGATAATGATGGATACAGTCCTCTTTATATAGCTTGTCAAAATGGACATGATAGCACGGTACAACTGTTACTGAACAATGGTGCCAACATCAATTTATGTCAGAAGAATGGAGTCACTCCTCTTATTATAGCTTGTCAAAATGGACATGATAGCACGGTACAACTGTTATTGAACAACGGTGCCAACATCCATTTATGTGAGAACAATGGAGCCAGTCCTCTCTATGTAGTTTGTCAAACAGGAAATGATAGCACGGTACAACTGTTACTGAACAACGATGTCGACACCAATGTATGTGAAAAGAATGGAGTCAGTCCTCTTTTTATAGCTTGTCAAAATGGACATGAAAGTACGGTACAACTGTTACTGAACAACGGTGCCAACATAAATTTACGTGATAATGATGGTTACAGTCCACTTTTTATAGCTTGTAAAAAGGGACATGATAGCACGGTACAACTGTTACTGAACAACGGTGCCGACATCAATTTATGTGTTAATGACGGAGACAGTCCTCTTTATATAGCTTGTGAAAATGGACATGATAGCACGGTACAACTGTTACTGAACAACGGTGCCAACATCAATTTATGTGAGAAGAATGGAGTCACTCCTCTTATTATAGCTTGTGAAAATGGACATGATAGCACGGTGCAATTGTTACTGAACAACGGTGCCAACATCCATGTATTTGAGAAGAATGGAGTCACTCCTCTTATTAGAGCTTGTCAAAATGGACATGATAGCACGGTACAAACGTTACTGAACAATGGTGCCAACATCAATTTATGTGATAGTGATGGAGACAGTCCTCTTTATATGGCTTGTCAAAATGGACATAATACCACGGTACAACTGTTACTGAACAACGGTGCTGACATCAATTTATGTGATAATGATGGAGACAGTCCTCTTTATATAGCTTGTGAAAATGGACATAATAGCACGGTACAACTGTTACTGAACAATGGTGCCGACATCAATTTATGTGATAATGATGGAGACAGTCCTCTTTGGATAGCTTGTCATAATGGACATGATAGCACGGTACAACTGTTACTGAACAACGGTGCCGACATCAATTTATGTGATAATGATGGAGACAGTCCTCTTTGGATAGCTTGTCAAAATGGACATGATAGCACGGTACAACTGTTACTGAACAACGGTGCCGGCATCAATTTCTGTAACAAGAATGGAGCGAGTCCTCTTTATATAGCTTGTCAAAATGGACATGATAGCACGGTACAACTGTTACTGAACAACGGTGTCGACACCAATTTATGTGAGAAGAATGGGGCCAGTCCTCTTGATATAGCTTGTCAAAATGGACATGATAGTACAATACAACTGTTACTCAACAACGATGCCGACATCAATTTATTTGATAATTATGGATTCAGTCCTCTTTTTATAGCTTGTCAAAATGGTCATAATAGCACGGTACAACTGTTACTGAACAACGGTGCAGACATCAATTTATTTAATAATCATGGAGTCAGTCCTCTTTATATAGCTTGTCAAAATGGACATAATAGCACGGTACAACTGTTACTGAACAACGGTGCCGACATCAATTTATGTGATAATGATGGAGACAGTCCTCTTTATATAGCTTGTCAAAATGGACATGATAGCACGGTACAACTGTTACTGAACAACGGTGCTGACATCAATTTATATGATAATGATGGATTCAGTCCTCTTTATATAGCTTGTCAAAATGGACATGATAGCACGGTACAACTGTTACTGAACAACAGTGCCGACATCAATTTATATAATAATGATGGGGACAGTCCTCTTTACATAGCTTGTGAAAATGGACATGATAGCACGATACAACTGTTACTGAACAACGGTGCTGACACCAATTTATGTGATGATGATGGAGACAGTCCTCTTTCTATAGCTTGTCAAAATGGACATGATAGCACGGTACAACTCTTACTGAACAATGGTGCAGACATCAATTTATGTGATAATGATGGATTCAGTCCTCTTTCCATAGCTTGTCAAAATGGACATGATAGCACGATACAGCTGTTACTGAACAACGGTGCCGACACCAGTTTATGTGATGATGATGGAGACAGTCCTCTTTCTATAGCTTGTCGGAATGGACATGATAGCACGGTACAACTGTATATTCAATTTATGTGACAACGAGGGAAACAGTCCACTCTACATAGCTTGTGAAAATGGACATTACAGCACGGTCCAATTATTATTATTAAGAAATGATACTTGCGTTAATTTATGCAATAAAGACAATAAGAGTCCACTGTACATAGCATATTTATATGGTCATGACAGTATTGCTGAACTTTTACTACAATTTGGTGCTGAGTTTTCATTCTGAAGATGGATTCAATGGTTTCTCAAATACCAAATTATATTATATTTTTTAATTACCTTGTTAGCAAATATAACCTTTCATGAAATGGTTTAACAGACATGTTTATACCACGTGATCGGCTGTTTTGTACTTAATTTGACAAAGGAACGTTGCCTCTGTCCATGGACAAAAACATGGCAAGTATGACCGATCAAAGGGTATGTTTTCTCATTTTGGGCACCTGAGTCTACTCCTGGAGTGCTTGAGATTCGTGTTTTATGTTTGGTTTACAGGTGTTTATTGCTTTTAAAATTGTGTGAGTTGATCTTTTTTTCTCTTAATTTTAGTGATTACTGCAGTACTGTTAAATGTTAAATTTTCAGTGACAACCGATTTTTTAGATGGATACTTTGTATGTAAAAGCGATAAAGAGATATTGTACTTTAAAGAACTTTTCGTGTTATTTTTCATATTTAATAATAATACTTTTATACGCAAGAATTATTTTTTTTGTAAGAGAACACAAAAAAGTTCTTTTGAAAAAAATATATACGTATTCACAGTAATTCATTAAGCTTACTTATTTTTTAATGTCATAAAGCTTTCTTTATTTTATTGTACTACTGCTATTTAAAGGCGTAAGTTATAAAATAATTTAGTCTAATAAAGCGTTTTGTTTCAAGAGAGCAAAGTTTTGTGGCTAAATAAAGCTTTTTGTTTCTGTAGAACAAGGGAGCAGTCTGTTATTTGATATAAACCTGAAACATTGCACTGTATTTCTGAAATACTTAAATTTATTCTGTGAAACTGGTAATAATTTATTTATTTGGGTGTAATTAAGGGCTTTATTTAAATAAATCTTAACTCTATATAGGCAACACTTGCGTTCGAACTGTTATGCTTACAACATACAGTTATATTCTGTTGATTAATCAAAATTCGTTTGGAATTAATTCGTTAATTGTATAAAGATTATGTGTTCGGGGAGGGGGGTTATATATCAAATATTCCTTAATATGTACAGATCTTGACGGCATGTGTCTTTTTAGCCCCTGTCTATCAATTCGTTGATGAAGGTACACAAAATTCTACGAAATAAAAAATCACGTCACAGAAACATTTCTTTTTTAAATACATGTTTTACATTTGTCGATATATCATTGATTTCTTTTTTTTTTTCTTTTTTGAACTTGAAACTGCGTGTACATGAATTAATTTTGTATTAATTTTGTTTGTTTGATTTCTTTTATAGTGCTTTGATTTATATTATGCATTGTTTGATCTTGAAAATGTGTGTACATGTATCAATTTTGTATTAATTGTGTTTGTTTGATTTCTTTTAAAGTGCTTTGTTTTATATTGTGCATTGTTTATTATTTGTTATTTGGGATAATGCATTCCCTTTTGTTAAAAAAGGAAGAATGAAGGAATGTTGAAAATATATCTGTTGTGCAAAATTGTTTTTTTTCTGAGTTCATCAAAAATTACGCATCGACAATTACAGCATGATTTACAATTGAGTTTAAAATTTTAAAATTATGCAATAACTGTGACATAAGTTATTCTGAAACATTCCAATTTAGTTTGTGTTTGATACTGTATATAGTACATGCAAATATATTTTGAAGGTCGTATTTTATACAGTTTTATATTTTGTGTTTATGTGTCAGAAAATAAAAACTCTCATTAAAAGAAATTACTGACTTTTTTGTACTGATTGCTAGACTATCATTTATACACTGCATTTTCCACGGATTCTTCCGTTTTTTCCTGAACATTACAATAAATACAAGCTTAACATTACAATAAGTACACGCCGGATGTAACCGGTTGGCAAGGGATGTTTATTATTCCATGTCACCTGATCCCACTCCTGATGTTTTGGAGGTCAGTGTTTGCCATGATACTATTTTGTGACTTTTAATGGACTTTTAAGCTCGAATTCTGTTCGTTATCTCCACATGTTTTTTTCAATTACCTAATTGCACAACCGTTATAAGCATAGACAGCATGAACATCAATTTAATTAAAATCAGACTTCTGCTTCATGTTCAAATGTTCCGAAAATTATATTATATTTTTTAATTGCATTGTTAGCAGCATGAATGTCTTTAATTTATCAAACATGTTTATACTAAGTGATAAGCTGTTTTGTACTTAATTTGACAAAAGAACGTTACCTCTGTCCATCGACAAAAAACATGGCAAGTATGACCGATCAAAGGGTATGTTTTCTCATTTTGGGCACCTGAGTCTACTCCTGGAGTGCTTGGGATTCGTGTTTTATGTTTGGTTTACAGATATTTATTGCTTTTAAAAATTTGTGTGGATTGATCTTTTTTTTTTCTTTAAGATTTTAGTGATTACTGCAGTACTATTAATCGCCAAATTTTCTGTGACAAATGTGTTTTTTAGATGGAAACTTCGTATGTAAAAGCGAGATAGAGATATCGTACTTTAAAGAAATTTTCTCTAAAGTTTGTGTTATTGTTCATATTAAATAATAATACTTTTATACGCAAGAATTACTTTTTTGTAAGAAAACATAAAAAAGTTCTTTTGAATAAAAAGTATGCTTTTTTACAGTATTTTTTTTTTTTGCTTGATTACACTTTAATGTCATGTGACTTTCTTTTTTTTTATTGTACTACTGCTGTTTAAAGGTTTAAGTTATCAATAAAATTCAGCCTAATAAACTGTCTTGTTTCAAGAGAGCAAAGTCTTGCGGCTACAAAAAGCTATTTGTTCTTGTAAGCAGTAAGGGAGCAGTCTGTTATTTGATATCAAGCTAAAACATTGCACTGTATTTCCGTAATATTTAAATTTATTGAGTGAGACGAGTAATGATTATTTATCTGGGTGTAATTAAGGGCTTTAATTATCCTGACCTCATACAGGCGACACATGAGTTTGAACTGTTATGCATACAACATGCAATTATATTCTGTTGATTAATCAAAATTCGTTTGGGCCAATTTTTTTTATTGTATAAACTTAAAGATTTTATGTTCGGGGGGGATAAATATCAAATATTCCTTGATATGGGCACATCATGGCATGTGTCTTTTAAGCCCCTGTATATCAATTAGCTGTAATTTTTTTAATACATGTTTTACATTTGTCGATATGCCATTGATTTCTTTTTTCTTTTCTTTTTTTTTTTTAAATTGAAAATGTGTGTACATGTATTAATCTAATATTAGTTTTGTTTGTTTGATCTTTTTTTTAGTGCTTGATTTATATTATGCATTGTTTGAACTTGAAAATGTGTGTACATGTATCAATTTTGTATTAATTTTGTTTGTTTGATTTCTTTTATATAAAAGTGCTTTGTTTGATATCATGCATTGTTTATTGTTTGTTATTCGGGATAATGCATTCCCTTTTGTTTAAAAAAGGAAGAATGAATGTTGAAAATATATCTGTTGTGCGAAATTGTTTTTCTGAGTTCATATAGAATTACACATCGACAATTACAATATTACAATTGAGTTCAAAATTTTAAAATTATGCAATAAATTTGACATAAGTTATTGTGAAACATGCAAATTTTGTCTTTGTTTGATAATGTGTATAGTACATGTTAATATATTTTCATGGTCATTTTTTTTTTCAATTCGTATTTTTTACAGTTTTATATTTTGTGTTTATGTGTCAGAAAATATAATCTATCATTACATGAAATGACTGACTTTTTTTATACTGATTGCTAGACCATTATTTATACACTGTATTGTCCACGGATTCTTCCGTTTTTTTTTTTCCTGAACATTACAATAAGCACACGCTCTGTGTGAACGGTTGGCAGGGAATGTTTATTATTCCATGTCACCTGATCCCACTCCTGATGTTTTGGAGATTAGTGTTTGCCATGATACTATTTTGTGACTTTTAATGGACGTTTAAGCTCGAATTCTTTTTGTTATCTCCACATGTTTTATTCAATTACCTAATTGCACAACCCTTAAAAGCATAGACTAATGATTATCAATTTAATTAAAATCAGACTTTTTAGATCCGCGAAGAGTAATATGTGTCGCGGAACTAAGAAGTCTGATTTAAATTATGTAAAAGAATTCAATCTCGATATTGATATCTAAGATTCAGGTTGTAAAAATGAATGAAAATATGCAAAGGCATTATATAAACGGATTTTTGCCGTTTTGGGGTCCCTGTAGTTATCACAGGGGTTAAATACTAAACCTGTGACGTCAAAAGTGTTGATCATGTAGTAGCAGAGTGAAATTGAAACGTAACGAGAATTCATGTAAAGAAACACAAGAAATTGGTTAAAAGCATTTTTTAAATGAATATCATGTGTGATTCATATTGGAATAAAGCTTATGAATAAGGTATGGTTATATAATTTTACAAAACATGAACATCAACGTATGTTGATCATAAGATCATGCAAAAATATGAATAACATACGCTGAACGTATGATCAACATATGTTTAAAAACATATGTTAATCATAGGTGGCTCGTTTTTTATGGCGAACATATGTTAAACGTGTGTTCAACCAAAGTTGAACATACGCTGCAATTTTACCTGCGTATCAGTCGTTGCATTGTGAAGTCACAATCGTAAAACACGATGCAGGGCGAACACGACGGTCACGTGACTACCTCCGCCAGTCAGATTCCTTTAACTTGTAATTATTCATATGAGATATAATAATTACATTTGAGTGGAGTCCACTTGATAATTATAAAAACTGTGAAGAGTCCGTTCTATATTTCCTTTTGTGTGAAGTTCATTCGATACATACGATTGAGTGGAGTTTAATTATATATTGTTTTACTGATGTGAGGAAATTACTTAATATTCTCTTGTCTGTGCTATTTATTCCGCACTTTTGTTTACTATTGTTTTGATAGAAATAATTGCGTGTCTAATATGTTTGTTAAGACACATTTCTTTTGTTTGTCCTTTCCGAACTGAATTCTAACTTTTGTTTGTCATCATTTTGATATATACTTTTGTCTGGTGTCGACTTGCTATTTACTTTATTCATTCAATTTTAATTGTTGAGGACGTTTTATCAACTTTTGTGAGCAGTGTATTTTGCCGTGTATGAATATATGTTGTCACTTTAGGAGGGCGTGCGGTTGCTTTTTCCTTATTGTTGATCTCATATTACATTCTACTTTGAATAAAATCCAATACATCTGATATCTGTCATACCATTATAGAAGAACGACACAACGGAGAAAAATATCATGCTTAAAGGTGGGCTTTTTACTGTTTTTATTCATATTGCTTTCAAAGGATAGGGCTAAATTATAATTAGATTGAATGAAAATCAATCGAGGCTACTTCGGATTTCAATTGTCAACTCTCCTATTCTGATAAAAGAAATTCTATCACCAAGTGGTTATTATGTTGATTTTACCTAACGCATTAGTTACATAAGAGTTATCCAATTTTGTAAAGTGGAGCATGCTACTGACTGGCGAAGTGATTATAAAGATTACAATATCCTCGTTGAATGTCAGCATGTCGTGAATTCTATATAATAACTTTGTTAACAAGTACAGCCTGTCATTGAGTCCTAATTTATCTCAGATGTTTCATTTAATAAATATAGATCTTTGATTATACTCATCTAACTAACAGTGTTCAGTTTACACTTTACCAATTCACAGGGCTCTAAGAAATTCTTGAAACCCTTCTTATCACTTTATTAGTCAGTAGCATACCTCAATTTACAAAACTTGTAAGCTCTTGGGTATTGAATAAGTCAACAAGCGATTTTAACTCATCCAAATCACATGATACTAGCTTCCAGAAGTCTCTGTTTTATATTTTCCTCACATACTTGTTCTGTTCATGTATTTTTATTTATCTTTCACAGTGTGTTGTGTTCATTTTTTTTTACTCACCCCTCTCTCTCTATCTCTCTTTCTTACTCTCTCTTTGTCCCCTAATATAAAAATTATGGAGAACTCTCAAGAAAAAGATATATAAAATGTAAATTAATTTGTTTCTTATTTTTTCAAAAAACATTCCAGTGAGAGGTCCATTCGGTGGAGAGTTTCGAAAGTTCTTTTTTTTTTTATTTTTATTGCTATTAAAGTTTTTAAATAAAACTTAAATTTGTGTAGATGTCTTTTTAATTGAACCCTTCAATTCACTCCGCCAGAGAGATTTCCATTTCCACCCAGAATTTCTTTTTTCTCAGTCTAAGTATCGTTCGTGGTAGCTTAGTCCGTGGATTGGGATGTCGTGTTTTCTGAATCCCCGCCGCAACCAACTTTAGTCGATGAAAAAATGGGTAACAAATGTTTTCTGCCGTATGTGCTGCACTTTGAAATGAAAGGTGCGCGTCTTTCGATTTAGACCTTAAAAAAGGAGGCCATGTATCACAGCTGGCGTTAGTACGATAAAAATCACACACTGCTAAATGGACCAGATTGCCGAGTAAAGGCCAAATCGTGACCCCATTCAACGGTTTACGGTGACGTCACGTATATATTTTTGAAAATTAGGAATTGGACATAAAACATTATACTATTAATCAATAAATAAACTGTCCATTTAATCATTCTGAGTATACTTTCAAAGCGCAGAAACCGTTCACGGTAACTCAATAGGTAGAGCACTCGCTCCGTGATCGGGAGGTCGTGAGTTCGTATCTCGGCCGCGACTGACCTAGTCGTTAAAATGGGTAGCAACTGTTCCTTCGCCATTCACTCGGCACATTGAAGTGAAAGTTGCGGGTCCTTCGGATGAGACCTTGAAAACCGAGGCCCCGTGTCAGCGGCAGGCGTTGGCAGATAAAGATCCTTCACTGCTCAATGGCCCTAAGTGCCGAGTATAGTTCAAAATTTGAAGCCCTTCACCGGCATACGGTGACGTCTCCATATGAGTGAAAAATTCTCGAGGGGGACATTAAATAATATACAATCAATCAATCAATCAAAGCGCCGAAAAGAGGCGTAGGGAGTAAACTGAACCAGTCACATGCATATCGATAAAATGTAAACAATTTACAGCGATTCATTAAATTACATTCTATAGCAATTGTTGATTGTGGTGAAAAAAGTAGATTATTTCACTTGCTTCATTATATAGCAAATGCTGCTTAATAAAAAGCGGATATTTTCACTGTCAATTATATGTCCTGTATACAGGGAAATTTCACCTCCATTTTATTTTCCCCCTTTCACCCTCTCCATGATTGGGCGAATTAAAAAAAAGTGGCGAATTCAAATAACACCTCATATTTCTTAAACAGAACCATGACTTGGCGAATTTAAAACGGCGCAAAATTATTCACAAGTACAAAAGGGCGAAAATAAAACAAGGCGAAAATAACCCTTTATTCAACATCAAATTCTGATTGGATGAAAAATTGGGTGTTGTCACTTGTTTTTAAGGATATTGTAAATACCGATTGGATTGCAGGTTTTAATTGTTACATGTACATATTTTAGTGAAAGGGTACGGGATGATACCTGTTTAGTAAATTTCAAACATGGCGAGGCGGTGCCGAGTCAGGTCTGAGATTTACTAACCAGCTATCATTCCCTACCTCCCTGTCAATAAAAAAGTTTGTAATGAAATAACATGTACCCCCATCGGTGAAAGGTTTACGTATAATCAGTTGTTTATAAATGATTTCTCTGCTACATGCTTCATAAAACTTATACTGTGCCTATTATGGCGTCATGATAATTTAATTACGTAATACATCGACTGGGTATTGATTTGCAACTGACTGAGTAAAAGTTATCCACCTCCTCCATGTGACAGACTTCAAACAATCGTAAGACAAATAAAAACAAAAGTTGGGGAACTGTAATATCCTTATTTATCCCGCTTCAGACAAATTTGTCGATTACTGATTGGATAAAAGCTAATCACATGACGCCCTGAAATTTTCCGTATTACGTCTCCGTTTCCATATTACGTCTCCGTCGAGGCGTAATATAAAAATCGGACAGGCGATTCCGTTCGAAGTGTTGTTATTGTAAATAAAACTGGCGGCTAAGAAACGGTTAACGTAGGTAATTTATAGTTAAAATATCTTGTTTCCGTAACGAAATCGAATATTTTATGTTGATTGTTGTTAGGTTAAAACTTAATATTTTCATCATATGCACAAATATAATTTTTAAATCGAAAAGGGTCTTCAGCGGGATAAATTCGTTACACAGTCAGTTAGTGACCTAATACGGATTCATACAGGGTGTGAAATGGAAATCCGGATTGGGACTCGGCTTCGCCTCGCCCAATACGGATTTCCATTTCACACCCTGTATGAATCCGTATTAGGTCACTAACTGATTGTGTAACTAATAATATACTCAACAAAAGAAAGAAACGCATATTCAGAATAATATGAAAATCTAAGTTTTCAGTTTAACCTTATTTTAATCAAGTGATTTTAAAGTGTTTTCTGATAAAAATCAAACATGTCCTTTGTTGCGAATTGAAAAGTCAAGTTGATGTCATTTTCATCACCCCCAAATTCAAGGGGCATAACAATATGTACTGTGCGACTTCTCAATGCTAGTGGGTTTCCAATGCACGGATATCGTAGAGGAATACCGTCTCTTTTCAGTCTTTTGCAGACAATTTATGCACCTTTATATGCTGATTTTTTTCATCCAGCAATTGTAGCAGCAGTTTTACAGCAAGTTCTGAATAACATGAGGTGCTGAAGGGGGGGGGGGGGGGGGGCTGACGGTCCTGCCTTGTTGTGGTTACCTGCGGATGGCCAGATAATGGTCTTCAGACATTAGTTTTACGGTTGCAAAGCCCATTGATTTATTCCAAATACAGTTGCAATTTCTTGTTGCGTAGCTCCGTTTAGTATCATCGTTAGCCTGGTTGTGTTCATCTTTGTTTCGGCGTGGCATTGCAGCATCACCACTGCAATCAAATCTTAAATATGGGTTTAATAGGAGCGTTAATAGTTTCTCTAAATCCAAAATATCAACGAAAATAGACATCCGATTTAGAAGAATTCATGAAAAACACTACTTTCATAAATATGTTTAATCAAGGGAGATAATTCAACACTTGGGTTTTAAAACCCCATCTTGTCCTTTAAATAGGTCACAGGTATCCAATGATATAAAAAATAGTTGTTCCATATACATTTTAAAAATTTCTTTGACGAGTAAAACAATATGCATTTCTTTTTTTGTTGAGTATATATGATAATTCTTGATTCACTTTTTAAAAATGTATGGTTATGTATTAAAATTAGGCTAAAATACCCTCTAAATTTCTTGATTAGAAGTTCCATTTGTACAAGTTGTAAATAATTGAAGGGTTACTTGTAAATCAGCGATATACAGGGTGTCCCAAAACATATGTTACACTTTTAAACCGCTATAAATCTTTTATGCCTCAAGTTACAATGATGAAATTTAAAATTGTTATAATTTTTTTGCGAAGCATACAGTTTTCACAGTTTCCTTATTAATCATCAATATTTTTTTTTCTTTAGATTAACATATGTCAATTTACAACATGTTCCAAATGACGTCCCTTGAATTAAAATTGTTTTTATTTACCAAGCTTTGTTTTCTGTTGAGAACTTTCATAACAGGATGTTGTTTTTTTCATGGTACTAATGACTTAAGTAGCAATTTTAGACCGATAGTAAAGTTTTACAATTTCTACCAGCTCTTCGTCTGATGGTTCCATATCAAAATATGATGACGTCATTAGGACATTATTATTACCTGACTCTTGAACAGAAAGTTCTCGAAAGTTTGTCAGATAAAATGTATGCTAATTCATTAGAAGTTGACAAAATATCTTTGTGTGTATTCGTGATTTACATTGTTTTGGGACATCCTGTATGTTTTTGATACATTGTTTAGTTTACGTATTTGAAAGTGTTTAAAACAGCAGTTAATATCGTATAAACTACAAATTAAGTTTTAAAAAGGGAGCTATGCTGACGAAAGAAATTTTACCGTTTAAAGAAATACGTACAAAATAATCGTATCAATTTAATCCGGTTCTAAATTCTGTGTGATTAACCCTTACCATCCAAAAAATTAAGTATATTTTAACAAACTATTTTTATTCCTAAGTTCCAAGAAATATAATAAGTTCATGTTTTTACACAAAGTATGCAGAAAACAAACTTCAGAAAGCAACTTCAGAAAACTACTGAAATTCAAATCAGGCACAATCTGGTGCCATAATGAATAAAATTTTCCTTACAGATTTTTTTTTTTCGTAAGTGAAGCAAGTTCTTTTCTATTTAATCATCTTGGAGATATAAACAAAACCTGATTTTATATTGCTACATAAACAAAGGAAGTTGACGATGGAAAAGTCAAAATCATCACGTTTATCATTATTTTTGGGGGACATTGTATTCATTATTTTTTTTTTCTGATTAAGATTTCCAAGTATGAAACAGATATATTAGGCTGTTGGGCATCTCTATCAGATATATGAGATATATCTAAATGTTAAATTGAAAGACACAGCAAGGGGGTCATTAATGATATAGATAGTTTGAACCTGGGTTTTTCCATTTGCCTGAAGAAAAGAAGCTTGCATGTTGGGTGTGGCTGATCTATGGGGATTCTTAATACCCTTTGGTACCTAATGTCTTATCCCACATCTGATATTTCTAGAGGTCGATGTTTTGTAAAAATATTTGTATCTGTTATTTGTTTTAATCAATCGCTTCGACTATTTTGTATTCAGTAATATGCAATTAATTTAAAGTAAGCAACGAAGAAATAAACAGAATTCACACAGGATACATAACAACACCAACACCAACAAAAAGAGCACATATACGAATAAAAACATATAATTCACTATTATTTTTTAAGTTTATATAACGGAGAAACATGAAATTATAATTTTGTGAAATAAATATCATTTAGTGAGAGTCGAGAAAAACTGGGAGGCATGGTACACTGGATATCCTTTCTTATGCGATGTAAATTCACATTGATAAGAGGAATGTACATTTTTTTTCAAAACTATATGATTACGGTCATGAGAAAAAGGCCCTTATCTTTTGACATCACAATGCTCAGAAAACGACGTCAAAGTCGTGGGATTGTAAGCACGGAAGTAATTCCTGTTGACTGCATTTTGTAAAAAAAAAAAAATAAAATAAAATAAAATTGAATTGCAAAGAGTGACAAAAATTTGAATTTTGTTGCAGACATTTTTCAATAGGTAAATGATATTATTACAATTTAGTACGAAAGTTTTTTTCATAATTTTGTTTAAGTATTTTACTTGATGTTGATATACGGGACATTGGGCATGCACGTTGCTACACTAGCTCAGATGGGACAGCGATTAAAAAGATGCATACGAATGACTTAATGAAAGATGCTGTATATTTGTTTTCTGAGCAAATTACATGCTTAAATTTGAATTCATGTGAAGAAGTCCTAATATTAAAAGGTATATTCAATATACATGTACATTTTTTTAGAGAAAGAGAGAGAGAGAAGAGAGAAATCTATGCACATATAGTAATTACCGTTCTTATAAACGTTCCTTTTTCCCTGAAAAATATATACCATAATTTAAAACGTATTTATCCATTTTAATTTTAATCCATAGTTAATTAAACTGATATACCCCGATAACCAGCCCTCGGTGAACTGTCGATTTTAAAATGTTTGGGTAAAAAAAAGGGTAAGAAGACAAGCCAAAAATATCTTCGAATAAAAAGACCGGTAAAAATTAGAGCTAAGAAACATAATCCCTCTTTCATTGAATAAAGATTCTAGTAACATGGGAGATCCAAACTTTTTACATCAACAATAAATATCTTTTTAATAAATTAACAGTAATAGAATAAGGGTAAAAAATAGGGATGATGGTGATGCCACGAAAATTTTGCTAAAGTGATTTATTTTCAAAAACTAATTCAAAATTAACAAACAAATACATTCAAATGAATTGTATGGTAGAAACGACTTTTGCTTCAAATTTCTGAAATTGTTCCGATGATATGAATGAATGAAATCCAACTGGAACCTAATTTGCAATATGTTAAGAAATTAAATACAGGTACTGTAGACTTTTCCCAAAAGCATTAGACCTAATGTTGAAGAAATTAAAAATATTACATCGACAGTGATATTATGAATGAGGATATTTATAATTAGACCGAGAGTTTTGGATAACATCAGATATATGGCTACATCTCTTGAGAATACATCAATGAAAGAGCAAAAAGTATGTGTTATAGGTGTAAATTCCCAAAGTTTTGAAAATGTTTAAAAATATTTTGAAAAACCTTAATGAGCGTGACATATATATCACTGAATATTGAATTCATGATATGAAATAAATAAGTCACATTTTGAGTTGAAATCTTCAACTCTGATACATGTCTCAACATAACCCGCATATCTCGACATTAATTTCTTTAAGTTCCGAGATTAGACTCTGTATCTTAATCCTAATATGACTCTACGGAAGGTAATTAATAAACAAACACATTTTTTCTTCTTTTGAATAAAACATTGGCCATTACAGTCGCACGCAAGTAGCAAAGGGGATTGAGGGGATGTACATTGAAAGTCAGCCACCCCCAATCTCCACACACTTCTTTTTTGTTGCAGCATAGTCAAATTCGTGCACAATAGGACAAAAAAGGAATTGTATTATCTTTAATTTGATTAGGAAATTTTGATCAAGAAAGAAAACTGAACCTACCACCCCCCTTCCCAAAGGCGAAATTGGATTCGAGTTTCAACACCCACCACCCACCCCTTTTTTGGGGGCGTGAGGGTTTTTTAAGTTATTTTTTCCCTGACTGAACCCTCCCCTCTCTTTTTCAAACGAGTTGTGTGGCGACAGGCGTAGGTACGAGCCAAATGTTGTTCTTTTTATATGTTTGGTATGTTCTGAACGAATGTTGGACGTTAGATTTCATTATTAGATGAGACAGTCGCATCGAAATGTGAAAAAAAATATCCATTGTCACGGAGGAAAATGAAAAGATGACCGTTCGTGGTCGTAAAAAAAATTTGTTTTGCTTGTCAAAACTAAAAAAAAATATAGCTACACCCACCCACTCCATCCCCAACTGAAATGGCTTCCTAGGGACCTGACGTTCCTGCGTGAAAATATATTAGTAATCATTCAGTTTCAAAAAAAATTCCCCAAAATTTTAATGGATCTGTAATTTCGGACAGAAAATTCAAGCACCTTTTAGTGTACATATAAAAAAAAGAGAAAAGAACAGCACAATTACCATCTATTGATTTAATTATATAATATTGTACATAAATATTTTTTTTTGAAATATTAGTAGCGGTCCTTGTAAGAAATATACAAATGTTGTGTTAGTGTGAAACACGGTACAGTTGCAACATTTAAAAAAAAGGGGGGGGGTACATGTAATGTGTACAAATATTTGTAACCAATTTTAATTGTGATTTGCTTTTTAAAAAACTTAAAAGTTAAAAGACGCTTTCAAATTGACGTCTAAATTAAATGAACGTTTAAATTTAAGATACGGTATAAAAATAAATGATTCATTTGTCCTTTATTTGCCTATTTACTACGTTTCGACTCCATACATGTAACAAAGACAGGCGAAGAAAATGAATTGTATAAACAATGGAAACGTAGAGCTTTAAACATTTTAAATAAAATATTCAAAAACGTAATTTTTTTTCAAATCCACTTGTATGGAAGAAGGGAACTTATATTTTTTCATGAATGTTTATAAAAGGAATAAACTAGCTTCTGACTTCATCCCCCTTTTTTTACGAAATTGCTAAACCCCTAAAAGATAGTTACACAAGTACTAGTCGCTAGGAAAAAAATTAAATACTTCCTTTAATTCTCAATACGATTGAGGTTATTTAAATAACATGTATTCTTAAGAATTTTTTTTAAATTGAATTAGACGCAGGCGACGTCATTACGTTTTCACTGAGTAAAGTCAAAGTTATTTTTGGAGCGCCTCACTAAAATACTCATAAAATACCGAAAACGTGAGATAATTTCAAAATTTATATATATTTGCATCCAAAAAGAGTCCGGCTATCAAAATTTACCAAAAAGTCAATTTGTGAAAATTTGACCTGAAGGGCCCCTTTCCTCGTGACGGCAGTCATATATCGATATAAGGAAATAATAACATTAATACCCAGATATAATCGCAATTGTTTTTTTTTATTCAATATACGTTGTGGAATATAATTCGAAGAAGAAAATGGGAAATATAAATTTGAATAAAAAACTAGATTCTCTATATTGAACGAAAATTACCAGTATAATTCCAGACATTTAAAGCATTAAAATGTTATAAATCATAAGTATGTAAATAATTTTATTAACATATGAAAACATGGTTTAATAAAAAGTTACAGACCTGAGACGTACTACTACCCCAAAAAAGCATGTAACTTTCGTGCGCTTTCCGTTTCGTACAAACCGTGTAGCGTTTCGTGTAAACCGTGCAGAGTTTCGTGCAAACCGTGAAGCGTTTCGTGTAAACCGTGCAGCGTTTCGTGTAAGCTCTAAAGTGTTTCGTGCAAACCGTGTAGCGAGCGTGTGAGAAACGTGTGAGAAACGTGCGACTTTCGTATAAGAATCGTGTGAGAAACGTGTGACTTTCGTACAAGAATCGGGTAAGATTCATTCGGAAGTCATTTCATTTTAAATCTGGCTATCGATGGGTCAGGATGTCAAATTGTATTTGTATTTTAATATTAAATCAGTTATGATTCTGATATTTTTGGAGTAAAAATAATGGAACAACAAAACGAAATTACTCGGTAATGTATAATATATATTTATTTGTTTTCTTTTCCTTCCAAGAAAATGTGTTCAGATTAATCAACTTTGTACAACAATTTGAAGGGCATTGAATTCAATATACTATGAAAGTGATCATGGCTTCTGAAATATTTTTTCTCAAAGAAACAAAATAAATACCGGTATAATCATTTTTTTTATTTAAAGCAAAAATACATCAGAACTCCGCTCTTGTCTTTACACTTAAAGTACGTGAAAGAAAGTTTTGACACGATGTGTCATTTAACCCCCTTCCCCACAGTCACGCATTTAAACGCATATACCATTGCCCCACAATCACGCATTTTAACGCATATACCTTTACCCCACAATCACGCACTTTAACGCATATTGCGTTTTTGACGTTTTCTGCTCTGATACCGCCTAAAGTTTTGATGGTATGACAATTAATGATAAATAATATATTTTTAAAGTTTATTCTAAAATATTTCGCAAATAAGAATATTTTTCCTCGTTTTAATATGTCCGAGTCGTTCAATGTAATAGACGAAACTTGGGATGCGAGACAAATTTTTCTTTTGACACTAAATAAGCTCACCACCTGAACCACTGGGTTGGTGACGTAGATATCCCCCAATCATGTGTGAGATGGGGCCCATGATCCCGAATTTATCAAATTCGACAAATGTATTTTTTATGTAAATATTTGATAAACGTGTTTGCAGAAATCGACAGAAGGAACGGATAAATTTAAAAAAGATTTAAGTTAATTCATACTCGTACAACTGAATAGAAAAGAGGTTTTGTTCATATAATAAAGCTTTGGTTTAATTTAAATTTAACCTTATTTCTCGTTCGGTTTAAATTCAAATTTCGTAAAAATACAACCTTATTGTTTCCGCCTTACACAGCAATAAAAAAAAAAATACATACACAATTGGAAAGGAAAAAAAACTTAAGAAACGGCAATATCGTGTTAAAAAAAAATGTTGGTTAATTTGAATTTGAATGATTTCGTTATCGACTCAACGTTTCTAATATTCGTAAAAAAGTGTTGCACTTACTCGTATGTATTGATTTTTAAAAATATACTTACATGTATATACATAAAACAATTCAAGGTATTCGGGAAAATCTAAGGCAAGTATAGTACATACTAGTTTGATATTTTTAAAAACAGGGCTGGACAAACACAAGTCTGTCAGCCAATGGTCGCTAGTAATACCCTGCCCTGATGTGAAAATAAACTGATTTGTTACTGTAAATCACTTTTTCTTCACGAGAACTTTATTTTCGCGTAATTGCGCGAGTCTGTCTGCTCGCGAAAGTTTTATTCTCGTGTATATTCGTATTATGTATATTTATATAAAACAAAAGCCACAACTCGCGAAAATTTTGTCTCGCTCATAAATACCACATAGATAAGTCGCGAAAATAAGGTGTCGCGAAAATATAGTGATCTACAGTAATTAAAATTTACACAAGTTCAGTTACGGGCAAATGCACGGACAAATAGGAAGTTGACATCAGATTCATACCAAAATAAATCCCATCACATGGCATGCCACAACAAAGTATGTGCTTAAATTTCAAGCATCTGCAATACAAGTAGTTGCTGGAAAAAAAAACTGCGACGGAATGTGTTATGTATTCTACGACAGACGCACGGATTAACAGGCAGTTGACATTGAATTTTAAAAAAATGGATCCCACTATATTGCATGCATCAGTGGAGAATGTGCGAAAATTCAAGCATCTGTGATGAGTAGTTGCTGCGAAAACTGCGATCAAAACTTACTGACAGACTCACAAACAGCTAGACAGACGGACAAACACACAAGGGTAAAACAGTATACCCCTTCCCCCTTCCTCTTTCCTTGGCTTCGGAGCGGGGGTATAATAAAAAAATGTGTCCAGTGATTAGTTTTATAAGTGGGTAAATACAAATGTAGTTCCTTAGGAATATTTTTGATCCGCCTTGAGAACGTTAATATTGTCAGTATATTTAAAAATATTCACCTATCCGTTTTCACATGTAGTTTAAGAATTATATATATACGTGTACCCTGTAGATTCAATTTTTTCAACACTGCATACACTAGAAATGATAGGTTTAAGAAAAACTTAATATGTCAGTAAACTTTCCATAAGAGGACAACGATGTGATAAATCATTCTTCCACCAGCTATACATGTTTACGTTATACACACAAAAAAAATCCATTTGACATCTACCTTGTGAATGGACAGTTAACTCGTGACTGTATTCATGCAAAGGGTAGTGCAGAGATACATGTATTAGGAGCAATGCATTTAGGCGCTAAAAACTCCATTCTTGGGGGGTGGGGGGGGGTGGGTGTTAAACATCTTTGACCAACAGCGGTCTAAATTATTTCCTACATCAATCTCCGGAATTACCGGTATATTCAGCATTTCTAGAATTTTTTTTTTTCTCCGATCAACGGCTTGTTATATAGAAGGATTGATCTGATATTGTGTACTTCATTTATAAAGTTTCAGGAACTATGCTCTGCATTTCCGACAATTCTTTGCATTTCCGTTTTTTTTTTTTTGGGGGGGGGTATGTCTACTAAGTTTATGAATAATCGAAAGGTAACAAAAATCAAGTACACTTGAATTATATTATGTCAGTGATTGCACTTTGTCATGGTTTTCTTTAAAAACGAAGCGAAGCTTTTACCTTTATTATTTTATTGTCAATGATTTATTGTTCGATTTTGATTTTCAGATACATGTAGGAGAGTCTTCAGTTCCAGTTTTATTACCTTAAATTTACTTATTCATAAATGTCGGAAAATAAAAGATAACTAAAAATTGCCAAATAAACCATGAAATATCGAAAAGAAAAAGTAGTAAGAATATATTTTTTCATTACTGAAATATATTGAGGTGATCTGTTTATTAATTTATCCATTCTGATTTATATGAACATTTATTTCGGTCAGAATTGCATATCTTTTACAAATTACAATCAATTTTTTTTTATGCCGTTAAATTCTATATTTTAATAATATGATGATCATAGGGATAACCGAGCAATCACAAAAGTATAGATATTAAAAAAAATCTGTGAATTTACTACACACCAGCTCCTGATAGATCCTGAGTGATAGATTAAATTTTATTGTATACCATGTTTCTTAATCTGACTTTATTTTCCGCAAGTTTCTTTTTATAGAAAAAGTATTCATTTTCTAAAAGTGGACAGGTTTGCGTCTGCATCGACGCTGCATATTCATAAAATTTATCGCGTTCACTATGATAATCAAGGCAAAATTTTTTACTAAGTAATTCCTTTGATAACACTTGGAAAAATTGTGGAAATACCTGCTAATATTAATTTCTCAATAACTACAGCTACAATTAATGCATTTTTAAAGAAACCTTTCTAAAGAACTCTCCTTGATTTGCTCCACAAATAATCGGAATACTTCAGACACCATGGGGATTAATGTCCAGTACTGACCGCCACGTCCGAGAAGTTCTTGGCCTCTCTTGTAAACTATTACATTGTTTTTAAAAATGTGATTAAATTTCATTCTTAAGAAAAGAACTATTGCATTTCGATGGGTTTTTTTATTTGTAATTTTTCATTTATTTACTTGTTCTATTTTCTTTCTTTTTCTTTTTTTCACCTTAGGCCAATAAAAAAGTTTGATGATTTTTTTTATTAGTCCACATGTACCTGTAGGGGTAAAGATTCCTCAATCTTCGCTAGCCAAGGGTTTCCGATCCACCACAGTAGATTTCGGATCGGTAAACTTTGCTAGTAAGGATTAGATATATAACGCTAATTTAAGACTGATTATTTTAAGGCCGAGTCCGACGGCAGTATCTCATCCGTATATCGGTCAAAATATTAAAAAGAAGATGTGATAAGTTAAATTTTAACTTAAAAATGAAATGTTTCCCTTCGAAAATCAATACTCCTCTTTATTGTTCAATATAAAATTAAGCGATATATTCCAACAATATTTGTATGTAAAACAAATTTAAAAAAAAAAAAAAAAAAAAAAAAAAGAAACCTCTTAATTAAAAAAAATTAGATATGCTGAAATCTATAACTTCTTTTTTGTCCTAAAAAATCGGTGAAATAACTTTTATAAAAATCTTCACAAGTGATAATCATTCTCTTCACGATCTCATTTCTATTCTTATTTATTATTAAAGTTTTTGCAAGTTTCGATAAAATCGTTATGCATGGACCGAAGAAATTAAAAAAGGGGGGGGGATCGTTGTTTAACACAAGCATGAAATGACACCCTGTCGGAAAAATCAAGAAATTATTTTCATCGAGGTTTTGGGCTTAAATTTGAAATTTAAAATAAATACGTTGTAAGCTAAGTAAATAGATTTAGTTTGTACCATTCCACATGAAACATGTGAACTAAATAAACAGGATAATATCACCATTAATACTTGAATTCAACATTAAAGATGGTTGCATGAATATTATGGCGATATAGAATAGAATAGAATAGAATTTATTACCAATCAGGGCCCATAAGGCATAAACATTTAACATATATGATTACATATAAAGATAATAAAGTAATAGACAGAATACAACATGTGGTGAAGAGCAATTCTTCTATTAAGTATATATATATATATATACTGATATATATGTTGGTGGCAATATATACGACAACCATTGCTACATACACGTGTAAATATTCATTTTCAAAACCACGTTTTTTCAGCACGTAATCGCAAGTGCGCTGTGGGGAAAAGGATAACGTCATTAAATAGAAACAAATGTAATGCTACTATTAAGTCACAGACGGCGTGATAGGCAAAGAGTTAATATTTTTAATACATAAAATTTGTTGCTAATTATTGTCAAATAATTGAATTATAATTTTAATTCACATGCCATAACGACGGCATGTTTAGAAACGGGGGGGGTGTTAAATTACTAGTACAGAATTTTATTTTTTTGTTGTAACTTTCAATCTAATGTTAACGTTAGTTTGAATAATTGTTAATTTTCTATTCTTTTTTAAATCCTTTGTTAAATGTGTATACAGATACATGTACACCCCTTAAAATATATTGGAATCTTCTTTCCGTCTTTAATTCAACTGTGATCAAGGTCATTTACAACAGCGATCACGGGCTCCGAGTGCATGAAACTGAAAACCTGTTTTGCTATTTATATACCTGTTGAGTTCACGGCTTAATGACACCTGAAAATTACGGGTGTTGCTAAAACGCGGAACGGAAAGCGGAACGGAACGGAAAACGGAATATATCATTTTGGATTAAATCACTTAAAATACACAAATTTTATCACGAACCATATATCTTGTACATTTTTACACAATCAATCCCCCAGTATTAAATAAAATTGATTTTGCCATGCTTAGTCTCTTATTTACAAAAGTCGCTAACATAGCAGTTACATGTAATCAACATTGAAAAAGGTGGGGGTCAAACGAACTGGAAAAAATTTTGACAAGAAAAAAAAACACAAAAAGAAGACAATTGTTTGATTTGGGAAGGGAGATAAAGCACAAAATGAAAACAATTGTTTGATTCAAGAGGGGGATAAGTTCCAACTCCCAACATTTTTCGGTACTATTTTTTTTACACTAACTTACAATGTTTATTATATTCACAAAAAGTGTGAAAATGTGAACTTGAACGAACATTTCCGTAGTTAAAAGGTTATGACTTGGGGGGGGGGGGGCAAATATTTGGTATCTAAATGAACCATGGAAAGAGAAGAAAAATGATTTTAAAAAAATATTGAGATTACGTCTAGGGTAAGCTCGAATAAACATCTCTGATACACAATGGTCGTTAAAATTTTATTTAATATAGAGTCCTTTTCTGGATAGACAGAGTTGTGGTAGATATAATGCAGATTGCAGAATTTTTGCATACATTAAAGTTAAATTTTGTTTGTTTGCTGCACATATGTGTGCATGTTGGGGGGAGGGGGGTGTATATGAATGACCCCGTAAAACATGAGTGTGTTTTACCGCTCATCAAAAAGATCTGAGAAGTTGTAATAGGCCCCCCCCCCCCGTTTTTGTGTCCAAAATGTACATAAGGTTTAATAAATCAATTTTTAATGTGGCTTTTGGGCCCTACACTACCCGAAACTGCCCCCCCCCTTTCATGACTCGCGGATTCGACACTGCATGCATAATCTGAATACTGGAGATGACTTTATTTTCGCGAAACCTTATTTTCGCGAGGTAGTCATTGACTCTTTATAAGCGAGACATAATTTTCACGATTTGTGGTCTTTTCTCTATATAATCTTAAGGAATTCTAAAATACGCGAGAATGAAATTTTTGCGAGCATACCGTCTCGCGTAATTACGGTAACGCGTAAATAAAGTTCTAGCGAATTAAAAGTGATTTACAGTAGCATAAGTAGATGTTTTTGTCTTTTCAGACATTGACATTGAAAGAGGGAGTGGGGGTAAGAAAAAAAAATTCAACATACAACAAATTTGACAAGCAAAAAAGGGGGGATATTTCTTTTGCCCAAAAACGAAAATTCTATTTCGTGTGTGTGTGTGGGGGGGGGGATTTCTTTCAGTAGCATTTTTTCCAAGGAGAGTGTGTATAACTCTTGAATATATAATAGTTTACAATAAATTTTTATTAGAAATGACTTTTACAACAAGAATATTGTTCTTTGACTGATTTATATTGAATCTATGTTATTTGTTTGACAAAATTTTTTCCGTTTTCCGTTCCGTTCCGCTTTCCGTTCCGTTTTCCGTTCCGCGTTTTAGCAACACCCGAAAATTACGACTGGGTTATATTTTTTTGACATAAAATGGTTCTATAAAAATTTATGGGTACAACTTATTTCATCTATTATTTGTAAATCCGATTTTCTAGCCGTTAACAGTAAAATTAATAGAACTGATTTGGTAGTCCTTTCATGGATAAGTTTAGGAGTATATCTTGAATAATTGTATTTTATTTCATTTGTTTTATAAATCACGTAATTTTTAATCTAAAATATTTTTGTTTTCTAGTACAGAATATACCTAAATTCCGTGTAAGATCGATCTATATTGTATGTACAATGTATAATCAAATGCCGCGACTATATAATTAATGTACACAAACTTACATACGTCTAGTCGGGTTTTGAAATGAAGGATTTTACAGTATGATGAGTATACTGGTGTTATTTGAAAAGCTTCATGTAAATAGAGAAAGAGAATGAACATAAATGAACATAAATTAAGACATCACATTTACCCCCCACCCCTACCGGTTTCCCTCCTACAGATAATGCTTGCGTAAGATAAAAAAAAATTCTTAACAATTATATCAATAATCCTTAATAGAGTATTAAGGCAAATTTTATTATTAAATCAAACTCAAGAAGAATAATCCGCCTACGGAAATCAAACGCAATATAACCAATATTATCTAAAATCAATGAGTTCAAATTTCTCAGTAAGAAATCGAATTTTTGTTAAATGTATCAAACTATACTCGTAAAATTATTTAAATGCAAGAAATAAATTGTAATGAATGACTAATATATAAAAATTGTATTTTATCAAACAGTCATTCATAACATCGGTATTTTGTTTTTAAACATTTGGATAAATAAATAAATACGAAACGACAATTACTTATTAATTCATTACAACTGCCAGAATATTAAATATTTCTATCGGTTTAAATGATACTAATGTACTAATATTTAATCTAAACATCTGCTTAATGTGGCTTTGTGAAAGATTTCCATTTAATTAATGATGAAACCGCATAAATGTCCAAGATATACCGAGTAAAAAATCCAAACTGAGACCAAAACGTGCGAGAAACGTGTACAAAGCGTGTGAGAAACGTGTACAAAGCGTTTCGTGAAGCCTTTCGTATAAACCGTGCAGTCTTTCGTGCAAAGCGTTTCGTGTAAACCGTGTAGGGTTTCGGGCAAACCGTGTAGCGTTTCGTGTAAACCGTGCAGCGTTTCGTGCAAACCGCGTGGCGTTCGTGAATCGTTCGTGCAGCGAGCATGTGGAGTAGTAGCACGTCTCAGAGTTTGCACCTATACATTTCATAAAACATTGTTTTTATACCCCACCCGACACAGAAAAGTATGAACATTAAAAATCTTGCCGGAAATAGAACCCTGGTTGTTTTACTTATAAGAGTGTGTAAAGTTTTGGTAACCTTACTCTTTCTAATCACGTGAAAACAAGACGATCATTACATTTAAAAAGAAATTTGACTGAAACAGAAAAACCAATAAATATTCTACATTTATAGACGCTTTTGAGAAAAATCCTAAGCTTCCTGGTAGAGAAATCCCCATCAGGTAATAAAAATTATTTTCTTCCTTGTCAGAAACGACTGTCATGAAAAAAATGTATTTCCAGAAGATATATATCTTATTATTCAAAGTATTTTATTGTAACAAAATTTTCCGTGTTAATATTGATACTAAATAGAGCTTGGTCATATTTCCTTCCGTATTTAGGTATGGCTTCATAAACTCAACAACAAACTTAGTGATGAACACAAACAGTTATACTGAAGGTATCCCTCTCTTAACTATTCTCTCTCTCTATCTCTCTCTCTCTCTCTCTCTCTCTCTGTGGTAAAAGGATAAAACAGTAATTGTTTGGGAAAAAACAAAATATCTGATCATCGTGCCATTTGATTAATTAAGGGAATCCATTGACAAACTCTGTATTCTCATTTCTGTAGCTGTGTGTAATTTGAGGAATGCTTCTTGTCTGAGAGATTGTTGATATGAGTATAGAGCAGCCTGCTATATATATTATTCATTTAACTGTGCTCACAAACAACAATTAACTGAAATAAAGTCTGTAAATCAGTATAATAATTCTGATAATTGTAGCTGTTTGTAGGTTGTTTATTGGTTCTTGTCTGAAGGATTGTTGGTATGAATATAGAGCAGCCTGACGGTTCCCTGTCACCTGTTGACAGATCCCCAGAATTTGCCATGATATATCTCTGAGATATAAAGGTATAAACTCTCCCTGATCATAGTGAACTAGGGTCTGTAGATCATCTAGAGCTGTTTGTGCTCGCATTGTGTCTACATGTCTGTAGCACAAAATCTCAAGCATGTATAACAGGATAAAGAGTGGTACAAAAATAAAAGGCCCGTGTCTCTGTAGAGCAGACTGTTGTTCAGGTATCAGTTCACTGATGTAATGAATTCTGTTGCAAAGTGTGATATCCCCTGCTACAGCCTGTCTAATCTTTGTAGACCAAGACTGTCCCCCTAAAGCCTCAGTATACATCTCTCTATTAAAATTACCTATATCCATCACATATGGCTGTGCTTACTTGACCTTGATCATCTCTATAATAGATAAAGCTTCCGTGTATCTAAGTGTCTTGTAATAATACATGGCTATGTACAGCATGTCTGTAATACAACCAAACTTTGCTGCTAATTTCAGCATGTGACAGGACATTTTGTCAGCTCTATACCTCAGTTTGTTGTCAGGTGTGTAAGTTTCCATATGTAATATAAAAGCAGTGAACTGAAGGACCGTAGCGGTCATGTTCTGTAGCATAATGACTTGATAATGTGTCAGGAGGGGTGAACCTATCATCTGTTCTATTGTATGTAAATATCTAATACATATTTGTATGTCATCTTTGTCTAGAACTATGAAAGAACTTAGTGATTCACCAAAAAGATATAAATCAAAATGATAGTCAGAAATCAGAGTATGATCATCTGTACAGATGAAGTTTCTGGGGTTATAGAGGACATCTATAATACAAGATCTAATGGAGGGACAATGAAGCAGGAATGCTAAACCCTTTTCATACAAATCTGACAGTTTTATAAATAGTTGATGTTGTTTGACGCCATGAATTTTTGTCAGAAACATGTTGTTGCCTGGAATGAAAAAGTTAGGACAGACCCCCTCATGCACCCATTTGAGGATGAGTTTAAAACAGACCCAGAAACACCCCAGGAGATTTTGTGGACACCAGTGAGGTATTGCATTTTGTTGAATCACCCAGAAAACTGCCGTCTTCATGTGATAGGAACACAGTAATTTATCATTATCACTTACTCCATTGTTAATTATTTCTGTTAAGATCAATTTAAGTAAGCCATAAGTTAAGAATTGACAGTGATTCATTATATACACAAGTTTTTGTTCTGCTTGGGAAAAAGAAATTCTCCATTCATGATCTTCATGATTCCCTAGTTTATGTCCAATTGCTACAAAGTGACATCCATTCTTCACTATATCATCAACAACATGAGGCTGGGGCCATGAGTGACATCTGTCTATCCATGGAAAGGCAGAGGGAGGCCAAAAGTCACTAAAAAAACAGTAGGCATTATCATATTCTTGTGTTCCAAATGTTCCACTGGCACAGGGTCCATGTGGAGTGGTGTAATAAGGTAGTGATGACTCAGATAAAGTGATCTGTCTGTATTTAGAACTAGATATACAATATCTGTTATTCATTCTTACACAGACTCTCTGGTTTTGTCTATACATGCTAGGTGACAGTAAATATAACAAAGTAAATCCTGGCGGACTATCAGAACAGTCACAGAGGATCAGTGTCTGTCTGTGTGTGTTGTAATACTGAGACTGAGATAATTCCCAGATCACACGGTGATTATTTCGCCAGTACATAAAGTCTAGATCTGATCCTTTCAGTCTAAGTCCTTCACCGTAACTTCCACTCAAAATCACACACAACCCATCACTTCTCGCTTGATTTACCACCATCTCCTCGATGTCCATCGTATCTCTCCTCATGGCCACCACTTGTGAGGTCCCCACTTTACCACACAGTCCCACAAACACTGACTCTGATATGCGTTGTATGCCTTCAGTACTGAGAGTGATTAAAGTGGAATTTATATTTTTGTATAAGTAATGTTTCACTTTTGTAAAACTATAATATAATTTTCATTATTGATAATTTTTACATTCAAAAATCATAAAATAAAAAATACTACCTCAACTGAATCAGTTATTTTTCAACTCAACTAAATCATTCATTTTTTTTAAATAGTTAAATTTGTAAATAAACGTGTCTAGGATATATATATATATTACATGTATATGTTTTAAATTCAGTGGTGTAAAAATTTACAACCAATTTTATTGTCAACAAATTACACTGATTACACTGATTGAGATGAATAAGGAATTGTTTTTTAGTGTTAAAAATTCTTGTCATGAGAACTTACATTTGTGAGCTTCTAATAGAGTCCATTTTCAGTGGAGTATATTCCTTTCTGCTGATTTAACCTCAAGGAGCTTCCTCTAGATAGGTATTGGGGTCAAGCTCAGACATCTACAATTCTAATTTGCAAGTGAATATAATATTTTAGACGTATCTCAGTTAACTCTGCGTAGGAAATATAGAAACTTTCTTACCAAATCAAATTCTGTCAAAATGTTAAATTTCCTACTTACCCAATATAACTCCAGTTATCAATTTCGTTTCCTGCATGTATTATGGACTCCTGTTGCTTTCGACGAAATTTTCTGATACAGACTTGAGATTAATAACCCTTAAACTTTGGCTTAAAATATTTCCAGCTATGGAATTAGTTTTGTCCTTAAGCAAAAGTGTAGCATTATAATAGGATAGGTATCAAATTGTGGATTGCTAAGAATGGTTTTTGTGTCCCACCATGAATAAGACCAGGGCAGATAGTGTTTGTTATGTCCATCTTCTGTATTTCCGTCACACTTTGCAGTTAGCTCAGTTCAAAGCTCAGATTCAAAGAAATTAAGATATTTTCATCAAACTTCATATGCTGTTACATGTACATATTGATGAGAGTTACTCAGGTGACCTATTGCTATCTGTTTTTGTCCGTCGACGTGCGTCACAACTTGATGTACTGGCCCCAGGATCAGGGGTTTTAGTTTTAGAATGGGGCTCTATTGATTATATAGTGAAAATGCATTAATACTTTGAAAATCTTCTCTGCTCCTAGGTATTAAAAAAACAAACGAAGTACTTAGTTATGATGAGCAAGGGAATGGCTCTACCAAAATTGTAGATTTCATGGCCCTAGCGTCAGGAGTTCTGGTGTTAGGGTGAGGCTCCTTTGATTATATAGTGAAAATGCATTATTTCTTTGAAAATCTTCTTTTCTGCTCCTGGGTATTAACTTCGTGCATAGTTATGATGAGCAAGAGTGCCTCTACCAAAATTGTGAATTTTATGGCCTGAGGTTCAGGGGTTCTGGTGTTAGGGTGGGGCTCTTTTGATTATATAGTAAAATGGAAATATAAAGAATCACTGTCTAGTTAGTAGAGTATTCCAGGAACATCAACGATATCGGAAAGATGGGATAATTTATGCATAGCGGGCTTTGCAATTATGAGTTTTGATCATGAATCAATTTCTTTTGATGATAAGTTGATGTAATAGGAATGTGTTTCAAGAGTCTGGCTAAAAATTGTTAAAACTACTGTCAATTATCAAATGGAGTAAGGTTTTTTATGAAAAGATCTATACGTTTTTACTTATTTTATATGTCAGAATTTAGTGTAGATAAAAATCATATATGTTAACAATCTTCCAGGAAATTGATTTCTCTGTGGACACGGCATTTAACAAAAAGTCAATGAATTTGAAAACAAATTCTTCATTTAAAAAAAAACTCCCCAAATATATATATTATCTTAACATTTCTTATTCTACATGTCGTAGACATTTCTTTGAATAAAGCCTGGTTTAATTTCTGATTTTCTGATAGGAATCAATTTACATACAAGGCATGTAAGCTAAATTTTACTTTTAAAATCAGCATTATCTTTGTTTCTTTTATGAATTCATTTCTACAATCGGAAACGGTCAGGAGCCTTTTGGTTTAAATATAAAATGAAAATTCAGAGTTCCCCTTTAAATTCAGGAATCCCTCTGAAGAAGATTATGTTTTCAAAAAGTAAAATATCTTACTGGTATGTAAATTGAATTCCTATCATGTCATTTCAATGAAGACAAGGGTATGATGTTTTCTATTTAGTTGTTTTAAAACATCTTGAATGGCTGTCATGAACAAGGGACTGACTCTGTGTTTTTTTTGAAATCGGAATTTAAATCTGAAACACTGTTGATGTTGGTAATGAGCTTTTATGGAATTTAATTAAAGTCCTAATTAATTAAACTCTTGGATTTAGTTACATGTATGATGACCTGGTGACCAGTTTACTTAATTCCAGTCAGTGCACCAGCCTTCAAATTCAAGTTACTTTTTAGCAGAGTTCAACTAATTAAGTGAAAAAAAAAATTGTGTGACATGTAAAATTTTGGATTCTGTATGTAATATGAACATGATGAAGAACCATGAGATTTTTCACAAAACCATCCTTTCTCCATAGTAGTTCCTTTATTTCCTAACTAACAAGTGAAACTAAACTACCTTGAGTTTATGTCAGTTACCCTGTGTATAAAATTAGGACGCCTCTATGTACATGTATAGTACTATAAACTGGAGAGTGTTTTCTTTATTTTCTCCTTAATGTTCCCTTTAACTGATGGTTCTTTGTGATTTGGTGTGAAATCAAACAACATTTCTATGTTAATGTGTTGACACTGACTTCACCACTAAACCCAGTGGTCCAACAGGGGGCATATTGTACACACTGATTAACTCTATGCAATCCTCCTTATTTATTGACTTTCAGATCACTTTTTAACAAATTTATTTCGTGCTCAGTATCATGGATCAGAGGGAAATTATATTTCTTTAGGGTAAATTCTATTTTTCTAATGAGGTAAATGAATTGTAATTTGTTTTTTGAGCTGAAATCATTTTTATTTTCTGTGTATTTTGCAAAATGTTGGTAGGAATTACTCCAGTATTTGTCTTCTCATTATGAAGTTTTGTAATGACATTTTTCAAAACTGTTGCATTGTGAAGATAGTACTGAAATGTTGTCTCTACGAAATCAATATAAATATGATTGATAATCTTTCTGCATGCTTTGCCGTAAAATTACAGTAAAATTTCTAAATACTAGGTACTTCAGAATATTACAACATGTTGCCCATTGGTCCTTTTATAGGAAAAACATGCTTAAAATGAAATGCCAAGAATGGACAATGTTGCTTTGTTACACCTGTTAAGTTTACAATATATTTAAAAGTTTTTGGGAATGAAAATCACTACTTTAAGTGTAAATTCATTATATGGGTGTTTTCTATAAGTATGGTTCACTATTATTTTCCAGATGTCCAGGAGACTTTGGAGACCAAGCGTGAGGAGATTGCGGCGCTCCGTCCTTGTATGTTAGAGGAATACGAACAACTTCTCAAGGTCCGAGCAGAAGTCATGGCAACCCAGACACAGGAAGTGGAGAAACTCCAGAGAGAGATGGAACAACTCCACCAGAGTTACGCAGAGCAGATCAAAGTGTTCCAAACTAAAGTGGAGGAACAGTCAGGTAATGAATAGGTCAACTCCACCAGAGTTATAAATAGAACAGCACCACCAGAGTTATAAATAGATCAACTCCACTAGAGTTACGCGGAGCAGATCAAAGTGTTTCAAACTAAAGTGGAGGAACAGTCAGGTAATAAATAGGTCAACTCCACCAGAGTTATAAATAGAACAACTCCACTAGAGTTATAAATAGATCAACTCCACCAGAGGTATAAATAGATCAACTCTACCAGACTTATAAATACATCAACTCCACCAGAGTTATAAGTAGGTCAACTCCACCAGAGTTATAAATAGAACAACTCCACCAGAGCTATAAAAAGAACTCCACTAGAGTTATAAATAGAACAACTACACCAGAGTTATAAATAGATCAAATTCACCAGGATTGTGCAGTGCAGATCAGATAGCATCAGATACTGGATCTGATCTATATTTTCCAGATGAGTGACCAGGATAATGTTTTTTAAGCTTTTTAAACTTTGATAACATGTTTTATTTTACAGAAGAGGCCATGCAGACCAGACTAAAGGAAGAGAATGAAAAAGAAATCCAGGATTTAAAAGATCATTATGAATCTCAAATAAAAGAACTACGCAGTCAGCTAGAAGCTACAACACAGGAAGTGACATCACTGAAACAGGAAGTGACATCACCAAGTGATGAACAGAATCAAAAAAGCAGTGAACAGAGTGAAACAAATAAAAGAAAAGCAACGACAAACACTGACAGCAGGATCCAGGAATTAGAAAAAATACTGGAGGAAAAATCAAATGAAATTGCTGAACTTCAGGAGAAACTAGAATTAGAGTCTCAATTAAATATAGAACTCAGGGAGAAAATGACCTTGACAGAGAGCAAGATCACAGAGATGGAGCAAATGATGCGTGAAAAACAGTGCCATATTGAAGAAATGAACAATAGATTAAAGGAAAAAGAGGCCATATTGAAGATTCTGGAGAGAGAGAAGGAAGAAGTGGAGGAGAATTGTAGGAGAGACCTCGCAGAGTGTGAAGGTTCAAGCGAGAGAACAACGGGCGAGATCAGTGATAAACTTCTGAAACCTCAACAAGAACTAGACGCATCACTGGAGCAGGAGAGAGTGTTAGAAGAGCAGTACGACGAGCTACAGCATCAGCATAGGGAGCAGATAGAGGCATTGAGACAGGTGAGAGAGAGTTAGAGAGAGAGTGTTAGAGGAGCAGTATGATGAACTTCAGTATCAGCATAGGAAGCAGATAGAGGCATTGGGACAGCTGAGAAAGAGTAAGAGAGAGAGCAAGTAGAGGCAATGAAAGAGATAAGAAAGAGAGAGAAATGGAGAGAGAAGAGGGGGAGAAAGGGGTGAGAGAGAAGGCATTGAAATAGGAGAGAGAAAGAACGGGGGGGGAGAAGGCAGATTGAGGGCATTGAAATTGGAATTAAGGTATCTATTTAGTATTACTATACAAATAAAAGAAACAAATGTGAAAAATGAGGAAATGCTTTTCAGGACTTGGAGCATGAACACCGAGCTGAGATCATGGACGTGCAGTCAAAGTTCAAAGTTCAATATGAGATCAAGCTGAAGATACAAGCGGCAGACATGACGTACGATTTCGGAGAAAAAATTAAAAAGATGGACGAAGACCAGAGGAAAGAACTTGAAGAGTTAGAGAGGAAGAGGAACTGGAAGAAATGGTAAGTCAGGAAAAGTCATGGCTATGTCAAGGTGTCAGGGAAAAGTGATAGAAGTGAAATATAGAGGAGTCATAGTGTGGCTAAGTCAAGGTGTCAGGAAAAGTCATAGAAATGAAATATAAGAGAATTCATAGTGTGGTTAAATCAAGGTGTCAGGAAATGTCAAAAAAATGAAATATAAGAGGAGTCATAGTATGGCTAAATCAATATGTCAAGGAGCTACTGTTGGGAGTTTCATAAGGGGATGGAAATGTGGGTTGCAGGGAGGGTTTGGTTGGGGATGGGGGATAGTAATAAAAAAAATTTGAGGAATCATAGAGAGTGGTTAAATAGAAAGAGTTAGAGAAGAAATGGAATGCAAATATGAAATGGGTATAAGGAATGGTAAACTATCAAAGAAAGATGAGTGTGAAAATTAAAGGAGTTAAACAGCAAGAGTTGGGGGGGGGGGGGGGTGTAACCTAACTGTGTGGGTAGGGGAACACTTTGCTTAACAGTTTATTTAATTGACTGTAAGAATTTGAGTTCTGCTTACAGAAAACTAAATATTGAAGACTTTTGTAAGATGTTTGTCTCAGATTTAACTGTTGATCTATGTGCTTTAATTGTATATTTATTATTACATCATAGTTAATGGAATCGGAGAGACTTGGGGCTCTGAAGTAGAGTTGATCTAAGATTATATACTGGTTGGAGTGTTTGATTTCTCTACATAACACACACTGATGTTTACAGTGCTAGACTGCTGGGTGTTTTAAGGACTTTCTGTAGTTAGTTTTGTAAGAACTTTGAATACGTAAGACTGAAGATTTCTTTTGGAAAGTTTCTGGTTCTTGAGAAATATTTAAGAATGGTTGACGTTGATTGAAAAGAGTGCTTTGAATGGAGTCTGTTCCTCTATCATTCCCCTGTAAAACCATTATCTGAAAATAGACTTGAATAAATAGTTGGATTCTGAATTAACATACTGTAAACCAACTTTAATTCGCAACGACTTTATTTCCCCATATACCAAGGGTAAACTATTTGGTGACGATTAATTTTCGCGATCAGGCCTCTTTCAATCTTTTGTAAATAGACAGAGAGGTGTAAAGTACCGGTTCGTGGCGAGAAATATTCGCGATTGTGAGACTGTCGCGAACTTTGCCAACATTTCTCGCACTCGCGGGTATGTTAAGGCAGCAGATGGATCAGAATTCGGCGAATTAACACTTTTTTATAATTATGTAACACTAATAAATCAGATGAGTCAAGGATAAAACTTGTACTATAATTATGCATTCTATAGACTTCAATGGGACTTATACTACAGGAGGCACTTCACCAAAACGTCACCACGTGACGTCTATAATTAGAAAATATGCCTTAATGAAAAAGTGAAAAGTTTAACACTACCCCGGGGATAATTAGTTTCAATTTGTAATAATAGTTATGTAAAAACATCTCTGTACCATGAAAAGTGCTGCTAGAATCGTACTGTCCTATTGTAGAAATAATTATTCAACAATTTCGGACGAAACCTTCCCAAAATATTTACATTTTGTTCATAACATTGAAAAAAAGCATCAATTCCCGTAAACCATACGATTCTAGCAGCCCTTTCCAAAACCAATAGAATAACAACTTTAGATAGAAACAAAAATTAAGTTTCAAGGTATGCGGCGTAGTGTTGAACTTTTGCATCTTTTTGTTACGAACGACAGAGGAAAGACTGATCGGCAAGTAAACACCCTCCCTGCTATACTTTTACGAAGAAATTGCTAAATTATATTACCATACCTTATTCATACGCTTAATTCCCACAAGAATCACACATGATATTCATTCTAAATGCTTTTAAAATCCGATTTCTTGTGTTTGTTTACATCAATTCTCGTTACATTTTACTTTCACTCTGCTACTGCATGATCAACAGTTATGACGTCACGGGTTTGGTATGTAACCCCTGTGATAACTACAGAGGCCCAGGAACGACAAAATTTCGTTTATATTATGCCTCTGCATATTTTGATTCATTTTTACGACCTCAAATCAATCTTAGATATCGATTTTAAGAAATTATTATCTCACGTCATATAGCTTACTATGACGTCATGACATATAGGCAAGTAGAAAGTGTGGTTGAGACCTTAACCTACCTGCGGTAGAATAAAAGTTGGTTTACAGTCTTCTTGAAACTTTATAATTTTCTTTTGAAAAAAAAAAATGTATAAACTCAATCAGTTGCTCAAGTCAGAATATGACTTTGTATCTCACCCCTACCCTCTTTTCCAAATTTTCTGATTCCTTTTGCAATTAGGTTACTTATCAGAAAACAAGGCACAGAACAAGATCAGATTTATCTCTGAGAGATTTAACACAGTATATTTCTACTTTTTTTCTCTAGAAACTCAATCAATTCTTCACAGAATACTGTAAATCTGGAAATTTTTGCTGTAGATAATTTTTTTAGCAAATTTGCTAGTGGCATGGCATTCTCAAAAATATAAACTTCTTAAAAATAAAATGTTGACGAGAGATATCCTGAGAGGTTACAGAATGGTGTTAAGCTTATTTTGTTCCCTAAACCGAAAACTAATTTCCAGAAATGTCTTCGGTGGATCAAAGCTTGCGGACGTCCACACGAACAGTTGAACATTCAGAGAATAAACAAACACAAAGCTGTTTGTTCAAAGGTACAGCTGGTTATAATTTAATGTTTATGACTGTTGTGCACACTGAGTCTTATAATATGAGCTGTATACACGACAATTTTAGTCCGAGAACTTCAGGAATATACCATACCTGCATACCGTACAAATTCGGAATGCATTGATTTTACACATCTTTGTAAAGTTTGGCTACGTTATTCATAATGCAAGAGATGGTAATTAATATGTATGTGTGTTTCGGTGTTGCTATTATTTATGTAATAAAACTTTAAAACATCATATAGTTTGTCATTGAGGTCAATGTTACTGAATTATTTACAGCATTTTGTGGGAGGTAATGGACCAACCGTTGAATTTCCTGACCCATTACAAGCTGATGGATCAGCTGTTAGACGGACAAGGCCACTTTCCAAACGAACTAGCTCATTCACCGAGAGTAACCCAGTGTCAAAGAAAAAAAGGATTCGAAGGTAACTGAAATTATAAGTTAAAAACGCACAAATTGACAATTTTTAGTTTTTCGATAATGACCAGCAATCAACTATAAGCCCCTTCACGGTAACTGCAGTAGTAAACTTTTGGGCAAAATTATAACGTTTGGTGAAGTTTTTGTTGACAGATAATTAAATGATGTATTTAAAACAATTACTTTTGTCATATTTCACCGAACTATATGTACGTATATCATTTTGCCCCGCAAAAGAGCAGTACTGCAGTTACTGACTGAAACAGCCTATTCCATTCATTACGTCAATCACAACATATCTATCAAAGAGTGAAATAGTCGCTGCAAAAACACCAGAGACCTTGAGGTCTCAGGTGATCACATGTAGTGTGAATTTGAAGTACCATAATTTATTATTATTTGTTCTCTTATATATTAAATTTTCAATTTTGGTAACTTTATGCACACTTTATTTTCCATTATAACCAGCTAGTTAATTGTGGGCATTGCATGGCAGATGCAAAATCTTTTTCTTTCATACTAATTTTTTAAATTTTTTATAGTACAACAGATATAGAAGAACATGGAGAAGATTTGAACTCAACAACAGAAACTGAAACGTCAATCAACATCAACAGTAGTAACAACATATCTACACAAACAGAAGAACCTTGTAAGCATTCAAAAATTTCCTAGTTACCGAACTTAATTTTGGACAGTATGTTTAGCAAGAAATGGCTTTGCGTAGGTTTTGAAAAAAACACACAATTTTTCCAGCATATTGGTCATAAACGGAAGGTCGGGCTGTATTCTCTCCACAAAGATATCTTTCTGTGTGAAAACAACAAAATCACAAATGCACAACCTGTGATCATGAGTTGGCCCTGAATTTGAGCATAATGTGCATGATTCTTTTTTTTCAATGTGATTTCATTGTTTTTACACAAAAAGAAATCTCGCACATTCTCACATGCTTCCGCAATTGTCATATTCCTAGCAGAATATGGACATTTTATTTCAATAAGTCCGCAGTGACCATTGTCGCACACCTTACCATCAGGAGTTGCCCCTAAAAAGGCAAATTCCTTGTTAATAACTTGCCCACAGGTGTGGATATGCCTAGCTGGAAAGTACCATTGTGCTGAATCACTTTGTTCTCATGTATACAATTCATTTTTAATGGGATCACACTCTTTGTATTTCAAATTCAAATACATATACTATTGTGGCAATGGTACAGGGGCTGGGTGGAATACATCAGTATTGCCACAACCATCTGATATGGGTAGCTCAACCTCCTTAATGTTATTTGTCTGAAAAAAAACTCCACTTGTATAAAACTGAAGTAAGTGTAAGTAAGTATTAGATTGAAATTAATCTTTTTCATTTTTTTTAGGGATTTCTCCAATTGAGATGTTTGCAATGGCCACAGAGCTACAAATGTTAGGAGAAAAAGAGAAGAAGCACTAAGCTACAATCTACACCCTGAAATAGGAAATAAAGGAACTTAAAGACAAACTATCATCAAAGGATCAGAAGCTATCATTTAGAGTCGACAAAATGATAAGAAGAGAGGGAAAATTCAAAAAATTGCTCAAATATTACACTGGCATTGTATACATAAGATTTGCTGGTCTCTTGGCATTTTTAGTCTCAGATGGATCTTCAGTAAATTATGAAAAAGGTCGAAAAGATATTAAAAAGTTGTCACTGCAAGATGGACTCTTTTTAACTTTATGTAGACTGAGGCATAACTTTGGTTTGAAAGATTTGTCAGTTAGGTTCAAACTATCACTGCAGTCATCTGGAATTGTTTTTAATACTTGGATTCCATTGATGTATTTTAAGTTGGGTCAACTTTATATTTGGCCTCATCGTGATGCAATCATTAATAACATGCCTTAAGATTTTAAAAATGATTACCCTACTACTTTGATAATTATTGATGGTACTGAATTTAGAACACAAGCACCTTGTGCACTTGGTTTGCAAAGTCAGCTTTACAGTGATTATAAGTCTAGTACTACTTTGAAAGCTTTAATTGGTTGTGACCCAAGTGGTTCAGTGATTTTTGCATCAGAATTTTTTACAGGATGTATATCAGATAAACAAATTTGTGAACAGTCGGGATTTTACAATGTTCTTGAATCACTAAAATTTAAAGGTTATGTAAAAGATTGGGATGCTATTATGGCTGATAAAGGGTTTACTATAAGAGAGGAATTAAGTAATTTAAATTTGTTATTGAATATTCCACCAATGGCTTCTTCAACGTGCCAGATGTCAGTCTCAGACACTGTGCTTACTGAGAAGATTGCAAAGCATCGTGTGCACAATGAAAGACTTATCGCAAAGGTTAAAACTTACAAAATGCTTTCTGTTCGCATTCCTACATCATTATTTAAAAACATTAACAAAATTTGGTCTGTATGTTGTCACTTGACTTTATTCCATGATGTGTTTGTCACAGACAGTAAAAATTGATGTAACTAAATAACATTATTTAATTAAATTGTTACAGGAAAAATAAATAAATTATGAACATCTTTCTGTAGAAATGTTGGAGAATCTGAATGCTTCATATGTATAAAAAGCAGTTTTTAGTCAATAATAGAATTATGTTTATGTTATTAAGATGATATTGATAGCCTTGTACATGTACATGTGATGCCCCAATTCTATAATCTGTGTAATCTTTCAATACATATGTTTATGCAATAATTTTTGTACCTGATATGACAATATTGAGCCTATCTGCACATCACCAAGGGGGGTGTTTACAAGTGGATAATCTGCTGATATTGTATATTCTAGAGGGGTTCCCTTTAACAAACTCAGCTGCATTATGTCACTTGCAGACACTTTGGGAAGTCTATTATTAAAATATAATAAATGAATCAAGATTTGTTTTTATTTATCTTATAATGAAAACTTATCATTCAACTTTTATATGTATATATATATATACTGTTTTAAAATATCTTGAATTGCATCTACATGTAAACATGTGTAAAATGCAATGGCCAAGAAAAGAGGAAAAAATTATCTAGGATTTCACATAATCTTGATCTAAGTCAATGTGACATGTGACAGGTTTTCGTTTTCGGGATTCTGTGGGCCTTGCCACCACTAAATGGTTGAATGGCACGGGCTTAATCTTAGAACCCCCTGACACATGCCACTGCTGTGGTATACTTGTACAGCTTTGCTGTTCGGGTACATTGGAAAAGTTATAAAGTTTGAATCCCTGCAAACTTTTTATAAGGCCAACTATGTGAGAGCAGTGACCATTTAAGCTGTAAGAAAATATATCAGAAATGCATGAATAACTGTCAATGTCTATATGCATGATTTGTCTAGAAAAAAAATGCTACAATAGACTGTTTCTGTTTAAAAGCATGGCCTTATCACAACAAATTCGGTAATATATATGCTATAAATTGCACACTCGAATTCAGGAAATAAATTAAGGAATGAGACAATAAATTGAGTAATTATGTGGTTTTACATTTAATGATTTTTTTTTCAATCATAACGCATACACATGCCGCACAAGATTACGTCACTACAGTAATGTTTACATTTTGTTTCAATACACAACAGCCGTTTCATTTGCATCTTTGTCTTGTGAAATGCGTATAGAAAGTGAGTGTTACTAGTAATTTTATTAAACGCATACCCAACTTTACAGGAACAATGTGACTCATTTATGGAATCATTTTTAATTTCCAAATTAAGTCGATGTGGGGGTTGATTTTTCCGCATCGATCTCCAGCATCGTGCTGTAGCTTGCACGGACTCATCCGAGTTAAAAATCTTAATATCGTGAATGTACCCTTGCGTAAAGTAATTTAAACCCTTTTGCAAGACTTTGCCCGACAATTTTGAGCTATTTGGCAAATATTTTACGCAATAATCGTCTGGAATAGACTTAAGACTGTCAGTCGCGACAGCAGATGATGTACTCAGCATCGCCATAATGTGGGACTTAGTAACCGTAACTACGGTGGGCGGGGCATCGAGAGACTAGTCGGAACTATGAATTCCTCAGTCAGCTGACTCAGCATAAACAAGGCACAGAACAAAATCAGATTTATCTGTGAGAGATTAAACACAGGAGCAGAATTACCTTTAATATTAACCTGTATTATTGATATATAGGTATAGAAATCGACAGGTAACCATACCTGTGTGGAGGTAAGCTGTTTACCTGTATTACCGCTAACAATACTTCTAACAGTATATAGCACCGGGTATCAGGACCATTTAAAAAGTTATTTAATGATTTAATAACACTGCAATAGGCAATGCCCTTTAAATGAAGGTTTGGTTCTGTGGAATTCTGCAAGAATCGCCGACCAGTGATTGTAAACGGAATGAAAACAATGAATTCTGGGGGATTATTTCGGAGTGTATTGAAATAATTTAACATATTCATTGTGGTGCCTCTCAAACGTTGGTATATATGTGTGTGTGTCTTAGAATCTGCTGATATAGTGTTAATGAAGTGTATGAACAAATGCAATGGATATCTCTAAGTGAAATTGATTTTGAAAAGTGAAATTTCGACTTGTGCATATTTTGATAGGATTGTTTTTTCATGAAGAATTAAAAATTTAATATTTTTGAATTCTTCCGTTAAAGCTGTTTCTGTGGAGCAGATATTTGTTGGGAGATCCTTGAGACATTCTTTGTTATGATAATGTCCTCAAAGACACAATTCTGAAATTAAAGAAATTGCTTACAGGAGCTCATATATCATCATTCTAAAAACTGGAAAATCTCTGTTAAGTTCTTTTACTGCAATTGATGAAAAAAGAAATACTTGCTGCTGTTAATATAACTATAGTCATATGATTGTGTGATATGTAAGGATTAATTATTCGGTAAATTCTACATCCTGACATCAGACATAAAGAAGGTGTAAGTGTATATTAGATTTAAATGCCTGAATCAGTTAATTATTAATCAGTTAATGATTGTGTTAAAACGGGGAGCAGGTTCAGACTTGATGTGTATATGTGGGGTGGGGAGTATGGGTAAGTCTGTAAATCTTTATCACGATGAATCGTTAGGGATTTAAGGATTTTTTTATTAAGATTCATGGAAAGTGTTGAGGGGGAGGGATGGGGATTAAACTTGGCACTCAGGGCCATTGAGCAAGGAGAAATCTTTTTTTCATGCCAATTCTATTGTGACATTGGACCTTGTTTATACATTTTCATCCAAAGGGCAGATCTCTACGTCCCTCAGTGGGATTTGAACCCAGTCTACATTGGTACACCGGATAAAGTATCAAAATTTGGTTAAGCAACAGTCAAATCTTCAGTTTACATTGGGTCTAAATAATAAAATGGTTTGATATTTAGTTTGATATTTAGCATTAATTTACGGACAAATCCAAGTATATTCGTATTTCACACCTTTTTATGTACCAGAGGAAGTCAAGCAAAGTTATTTTCACATTTATTGATCGATTGATGTATTGATCAATTTAAACCATTTGAATATACATGTGTAGGTCTCCACTTGAAACTTAATGTCTCAAAAAACATTACAAATGGGCTTGCAGAAAACCAGAATGCTTTGTATAATAATGGAAATTAGATGTTCTCTGTTTAAATTCGAACATGCTAAATTGAATAAAAATCGTGAATTAAATAAATAAAAATCTGAATGATTTATTTAAAAGTGTTTTTGGAAATCAGCTCTGAAACAGATTTTATGAACAAATTTAGAAGTATGGCATTTCTTTAAAGTGATTGTCAAATTAAGTTGAACCTAGCATACATATTCATGCATTGCAAGATATTTGTCTGAAAGGTGGGATATGCCAAAAAAGGAAGAGGTTCAATAAATGAAAATTGGTTCTTCTGTTGTGATTGTTGAACATAAGTTAAGGTTTTCCTTTCACTTTTGCCGGCCTTTGTTGCTGTTTTGTGTATTGGCTTATAATGGTGGCATTTTAAATTTCATTTTAAAATTTCTAATATATTCCACGAGAAAGAGTGGTGTATGTTGTAACATGAAAATTACAAAGTCTGATAATAAAAATGAAAATGTACCATTTTTAAAAAAATGAAGTTCAAAATACTTTGAAATTTATCATTTTTGTTTTAAAAAGATGTTTTAAAAATTAGGAATTTAAATAATTGTTATTGAAAAATCAAAACAGTGAAGTAATGGAAATTGAAACCTGATCTCTATAAGTTTCATGAAAATGAATTTTATTTATCCTGAGCCCAAACTTACTTTGTAGCAATTAAAGTATAAAAATCCCTTGAATGGTGAATTTTTTTGGGGTGGATGGAGCAAGGTGTTGTTGTTCCTAAGAGCAAGTGTCATCTTATGCATAAAATGACCCTGTACTTATATCAATTAATTAACTATCACCCATATCAAAATAAAGTAAACACTTGGTGCTTTCAATTTTTTTAATAAAATTTCGTTTTGAGAATCCAGATATTGGAAAACAGGTTTGAGAAATTGCAATGTGATAAATACTGCATTTGTAACCTAAACTGATAGGTTTTGATTTTTCAGAAATTCTCAGGGCCAAATAAGGCCCAAAGCGGCTCTTGCTCTTTGCACTAGTATATGTGATTATGGCCATGCAGAGACAGGAAATAAAAGTAGCATGCAATGTTTATGTGTGTGTGATTTGTTTTTTTTTTGTTTTCCGTGTTTCAAATTATTATGACTGCTTTCTGAATATGTGAAAAAATAATTTTGTGAGTAATGAAAAGGAGATGGGGATGTATATGGTGGGGGCTAAAGGAAAAATAATTCTCAGTTCCTCGTAACAATCTTGACTACTGCAGATAACATCACCTCTGTGATGGTTTAGGAAACCTATCCGTCCAGCTGTTGACAAGCCGCTCATTCAATATTTCACCTCATTAACATTAGATAATTGATACATGGGCATTTAAATCTGTGATTAGAATTTTTCTTTAAAGTTAGGGCTCACCGTCTCCCTGTTCATGAATTTAAAATTTTGCGGTATCACTTAGAAGTTTAAAAAAAACAAATTAGAATTCAAAGAGTAACCTATCAAATGAAAATTAACACAATACTAGAATACCTTCCAGGCCAAAAAAAATATAAGAAATAGCACTAAAATTTTCTTGACAAATATAAACTTAAGGAACAATAATCATTTTACTTAGCAAGAGTTATCTCTCCTAGCAGTGGGCTAGTGAACCTTAATCATTCTACAAGACTGTCACTGCAGCACCAGTATTCCTAACATTATCAGTAAACATGGCAACTCAGCTGATTGAATTTCACAAAATATTGACTTTTAAGAAGTTAATAGGTAAACACAAGTTAATCAACTGATCGCATTCCAAGCTGTAGATAATTCTTCTGAGTGTAGATAGTTCTATTGAGTGAAGATAATTCTATTGAGTGTAGATAATTCTATTGAGTGTAGATAATTCTTTTGAGTGTTTCTGATACAGTATATGAACTACTGCTTTGTAATAAGAATAGCTTGTAAATAGAACTAGATAACAGTGTTGTTTACCATAGAATTTTAAAATACCTGTACTCCAAAATCTAAGAAATACTTCCCCAACACTTTGATTTATTGTGGGTCACAGTACAGTAGAATGGGCCGTAAATCTTTAGATACATGGAGGTGTAATTGTTTGTCTTGGGATGAAATACTGTAATAATGATCACAGTTTTGTGATGATGAAGATAAAAAGATGAATCTAGAAATTTCTCACAAAGGGTGGGACACTTGTCTTGATTGATTATTTCAAAAAATGTTTTGGTATGATAGTAGACAAGAAGGAATCTGGGGATGTGAAAGGGGTTGGGAAGGAGATATAAAATATTTGATTAAATATCGTGTCTGTTTTTGTGAAAAGCAATTAGTCGAATTAAATTTTGATTAAAATGTAATGGCATAATATTAGTATTTATATAGGATAATATTTTTTATATTTTTTTCAGAAACAAAAGAGAAAATTACAAGAAGAATGCAATACATCTGTGAATCTCCCAGAATCCTCCTCTGAAAATTACCCAGAATCCTCAACTGTCACTGTCCTCCGCTTTGGATGATGATTCGCTGAGTAAGTCTACAGAGACGGCCAGTACGGTGATCGACGCCCAGAAGAATGTCAGGCCAGAAAAGAAGAGTTCCGAGGACTCGGACGACGAATTAGAAGAGATGCAATCAGAGGCGCATGAAGAAGACGGGAAACCCAGCACAATGGAGGCAGTGAGTTGTGATAACTAGGAGGATTTTTTTTACTTATGAAAAGGGGGGGGGTGACAGGAATGGCATGATAACAAAGGAATCACATATTAAAGAGAAGCCTTCCTTAAACTGGGGATTAATAGAGATTGAGGAAGTTTTTTTTAGCAGTAGATAGTGTTCTTGGAGTACTAGTAGTTGGTTTAAATTTGTATTTATTGCAACTCTCTTAGCCAACATAAGAAATCAAAAATGAAAGTTGTGTGCTGATCAGGTAAATAGGTGACTATAAACTCCATAAAGTTCCGTCTTTTTCTGAAATGGGTAAACATTTAATAAATTTTTAGGTTTCGAGACAAGACAAAAGACAAGAGGTAAGAAGAGAGAAGATTTCGGCCTGCGAGAGTAGCTCACCAGAAACCAGTGAGTCTCAGTCAGCGGTCGCCGTAAGTCAACTCATGGCTAGCATCAATCTCGCCAAGCAAGGGCCATTCATGAAACTCAAACAGGAGTACGAGACCAAAATCACCAAACTCACCGACGAAATCGAACAGGCAATGATTTTAAACAACGAACGCGAGAAATGCATCGATGATATAATGGACAATTATCCCATGACCGACAATTTTTTCTTTGATCTTCACAAGGGTGTATTTCTCATATCAACAAAAGTGTTGTGATATATTAAATATCACATATGTGATATAAAGCTAGTGATATCCAACCGTTATACCCTAGATGTAGGAGGAGCTATGCAAATGAGACAAAAATTCGTTTCTAGATTTTAATGAACTAACAGAAACAAAAAAAAAAAACACACATTACAGATAGTTAACACAGTTTAAATCAAAATGCACAAATCATTACAAAAAAAAAGACACTGACACGGTCTGGCGGAGCAATTCTCGAAGCGGATAGCTTCATCTCCCATAGGAATTCGCACATTCAATGGTAGTTTCCTTCCGGGCATCCTATCATTTCATGAACACCTTGCTCTCATGTACAACAGAATATCGGAACAGATTTGATATAAAGTCCTCGATCGGGGGTAGAGAAATCCGTTTGCGCCCCTGGCTTCAATTACAGTGTACAAAACATGATATAGTGTTCGAAAGTTCTTGGTATATAAAAGTGAGTATTTCGGGAATTATTTTAAACTCACCAAGTTGTTGTTTCGCTGAGATTTCCAGTCGTTGAACACTTGAACCATGTTGACTGCCCATGAACTGATGAAGTGTTACGGCGTGTGGTTTTACTTTCTTGATTTTTTAAGGGCACTTATTTCACTGGCCGACACATGTTTTCCGAATCTGTATAGCTAGTATTTTCAGTCCATTCCGTAAAATTTTCCCGTTTCAATTCCGGAAATGATCCCAAACACCAACACTGTAAATTCATAAAAGTCCTGACCACATGGGCCATTTTTAAATCCGATCGCCTGAGTTCATACAATCTGAACTGCTTTACTCGATTGAAAATTATCCTCGTCGTAGGCTTGCTGCAAAAACGGCGATTCTTTACGCTATAGACCCCTTCTACTACTTTCTCCAAATCCATAGAATACAAATGAATTGATTATCTCAAGAAAATGATCACGTGGTACAATACTAAGAAAATTTACCAAATTTGTAAATCCGTTACTTGGATACCAAAAACCCTTCGCGTTAAGACTATCACGTGGTTCTGATTCAGAGTCTTTATTAGTTGATGCAAAGAAAATACCTAATATGGGAAGAGGTCAAATGAAGGGTCATGGGATAAATCAGTTACATGATTGACAGCTCGATGATGCATACAAAATATCGTTTCGTTATTGCAAACTCGGAGGCTAACGCCTCCTCGCGTGCAATAACTCAACGATATTTTGTATGCATCATCTCGTGTCATCATGTAACTATTACATATGAGGCTAAAAATGATGAAATGAGAAGGCATTTTGAGATGAGAATTACAGAACTCGAGGAATCTGATGTAGATATCGAAGAGATTAAAGAGAAAATGAAAGTAGAGTTTGTGAAAAATTGCGAGGGGGAGTTAGCACGAGTTAAGCTCGAGGCGATGGAGAGTAAATATTTAACAGCAAAGAAATGGAGACTCTGCAGAGTCAGATAGAGAACGGAAAGCACAAGAATTTTGCGACTGAGTACGAGATACAGGGATATCAGGATAACATTCACGAACTTGAGACCGAGCTAGAAAAATTAGTGAAGGAAAGTGAATCGAGCGACGAGAAATCGTCCAAACGTACAGTGGACGAATCTTATGTCATGGTGTTTGCCTCGAGTGAATTCGTTACGGATGGCGAAACAAAGGATTCTGGGAAGGGAACTATAAATTAGGGGGTGGATCAAACAGATTCTAGTGGAGGATTTCAAGTTACTGTAGTGAAGTTTGTGAAGAAACTAGTGAAATTGGAGGAGAGGATTTAAGAGATTCAGGAGGGTTAGTTGTAGATCAGTCGGTGAAGGATTGTGAAAGTGAAAGTGGGAAGGAGGATTTGACTCGGCGAGACTGCACTGCTGATTTAGACAACTTGATCCAGAACCGTAAAGGCTCCAAGCAGACCAGTCTAAAATCAGGTAAGGGCAGTCTTCATATAGTCTTATAGTTATTACAGTAACAACATATTCACATATGATAATGATGCTAATGATGTGTTCACATTGATTTTTTTTTACCATAAAGAATTCTTTAGAGCCCCTTAAGCTTGTGAAGGCAAAGATTGTATCTGCACCTGATCCCACCTTTGATTTTTTGGAGGTCCGTGTTTTTTCTCCTCCTATTTTGTATTGTATTATGGGCTTTTGATCTTGAACACTGTTTGTTATCAGCTACTCCATATTTTCATTCTGAAAGTGGATATAATAGATTCAGGGGAGTTAGTTGTAGATCATTCGGTGAAGGATTATGAAAGTGAAAGTGGGAAGGGGGGGGGGGGTTGACTCGGCGAGACTCCAGTGCTGATTAAGATAACTCGATCCAGAAAGTTAAGTTTCCGTTCATTTTCTTCGCAACCGTTCCACATACTGAATTGAAATTTGGTATACAGATATATCACATTGATATCTAGGTCAACTTTTGTTTTGGGCATGATTATGTTTGACAGAGTTATGCCCCATGGACTAAGAAAAATTACAATTATTTGCAGTTTCCGCTCATTTTCTTCGTAACCGTTGCACATACTAAATTGAAATTTGGTATACAAATATATCACTTTCAACTAGTTGCGTTAGGTATAATGTTTTTGACCCGTTCGTCAGAGTGTCAATCAGTCAGCCAGTCCGTCAGTCCTTTTTTTTGTCAGGGCAACTCCTCATAAACTGCTGCACAGAATTTCGTCAAACTTTGCAGGTATTGAGAACACAATGCGAAAATGTGCATATTACCAGGAAATTCTGATTCCTTTATTTTTCCGGGAATTTCCACACTTTTTAACTAAGGCATTTGGCCATAACTTGAATATAAAGATGAACAGTTTGTCAGCGCATCTCCTCATAAACCGCTTCACAGAATTGCGTCAGACTTTGCAGATATCTAGGACACAATGTAAAGATGTGCATTTTACCAGGAAATTCCAAATCCTTTTTTTTTCTGGGAGTTTTGGCACTTGACAACTTATATTTTGGGGGAATATCTTGAAAATAGTGATGAACAATTTGTCAGTGCAATTCTTTATAAACCGCTGCACAGAATTTCATCAAGCAAGCTTTGCAGATATTTAGGACACAATTTGTAGATGTGCATATTACCGAGAAATTCCGATTCATTCATTTTTTCCGAGAATTTCAGCACTTTTTTGGGGGGAGCATGGGATATGTGAGCTTGCTCACTTTTTCTTTCATCTTTTATGTTTGAAGGGCATGCAAGTCTTATTTGGGAAAGAACAAGAAATGTGTTGGTTATGCTGTAAAATCTAAAAAAAAAAATGCAGAGTATGTGACTTGGCGAAACAAAAGGATGTCCCTGTGAGGAAGCACAAATGCAGTCGAAACTTGTCAGGGTCAGCCAAATCTATGGAACCTGCTGTGGCTTGCAAGATGGTGCAAAGTACAAAAGATCAAGATGAAAAGGTAGGAATTGTATAGACATGTTCGATTATATAAATATATCTGTGTACATTCAATATTCAAAATCCGTGAAGAGCTAAGAGGGGAAAGTGCTATGAATTAAAATGCCACTTTCCATGAAATGTTTATTACATATTTATATATATCCAAAGATTGTAAATGAAAGTGCTAATCCATTACTGTTTTTTATTTTGCTTATAATTATAAAATGTTGTTAGGTTACCACGTTAGTAATGGACAACGATTCTACAACAATAGCCAGATTGAGAGCAACTGTTGATCCAGATATAAAGAAAAAGGTGGACAGCAATCACATGAAAAAAGGGTTTACTGGAAGTCTTGTAGAAATCAGCAATACCCATAAACTTTTGAAAAATGTTTAAGTTAGAGCACACATTGAGAGATGCTTTACATATTGTGTTCATGAGACATCTGAAGATCCAAAAAAGTTAGCCAATGATCTGGGGAAAATTGTTCCTCATTTATATGGTAAGAATACTACTTGCAAAAAGAATGACCATATATTTAAGTTTGACATTGGCAAGAAAACTAATTTTGTTTTCTCATTATTTTTAGAAATTTTTAGAAATTGCTCTGCGTTCATGATAATGTATGAATTGTGTATTTGTGTATTTGTATTAGTGTATTTAAAGGGGACCATTCTATGAGTGGCACATGGTGAAGGAGTGAACAAACTGGTAACAAACCAAAAAAACTTGTTGTATGGAAAACCTCTAACAAGTGAACCTCCCTCTGAGACCAGCTCTAGAAAAGCTGTTTGAGAAGTATGCAGACTGGGCGAGTTGGTGTCGTTATGATCCACTCAAGTGAATGAAAATTTAAACCACATTATCTCTAGTAAAGCGCCTAAAAGAAAGGTTTCTTTTCCAAATTTATGAAATAATAAAAAGCATGCAAATAGATAAAACATATACCTTTTATTATTTGGACTATGTCAACTTAACTGTTAATAGGTTTTATGGAGGTTCAGACAGTCTGCATAGTAGAGTATCTGCAACTGTCTGTCAGAAAAATGAGGGGTATTATTATATAACAAAAGGTATACAAATGAAAAAGATGTTCCTTGATGTTCTTTTGATTTTCACACATGGCAATTTAGGCAATGTCTATAAAGTAAAGTATTTAAAAGGAAACATCAAAAATACCCATACATAGCCTAAACTTGTTTGTGTAGTTTTTGTCCTTGTCTTGTTTACATTTTTTTATTTACTTACCCAGTTTCATTTTTAATGCATGATTAATTTTTAAGTGTTTTGAAAGTTCTAAGAGAATCATGTCTATAAAATATGCGAATTTATTGTAATACATTTTAATACAGACACATCTGAATTTTTACTCCATGAAATATATAATCTCTTTACTTGAAAAAAAATATTTATTACATTTTTCACATATTCATAATTATCTGTTGATTCTGCTTTTTCTTTTCCAGAAAAAAAAATTTCAATTTAATATTTGCTTTTTTTCTCAGGTGAATAACAGACTGATAATGTCTCCTGGAAGATACACCCTCAAGCATTCCAGGATCCTACAAAGCAGACTGAAGCTGAAGTGATTACAACAAGCAAAGCGGAGCACAAAGCGGAGGCGTTTAGAGCTGAAGTCAGAGAGGTCTGCAGAAGATGCATCACAATCTGTTCTTGAAGGTAAGTCAGATAAATACAACGTATCTGAAACTTAATTTATATGTGTGATATTTGTTTTTACTTATCATTTTTTCCGAACATTTTTATTGCAGCGTAAACATACAGCGGCAAAATTGGTTTGAGTGATGAAGTTGATTTGGAAGAAATTTCTTTGAATAGATTAGATCAACTACCAAGTACGAACAAACCTTACGTGGTATTTGTCCTAGAGACTATTAGTTTAAGTTTGTGAACTAGTTTTTTTCTTTGTAAAAATATCGAAGGAATATATAATATAAGGTTAAGAGAATTATGCTGCACTTGACTAAGAAGAAAACACTACGGGGGTTTCAATATTTATTTTATTTATTTCAGCCAGGACATCAGAAATTCTTCAGATTGCAGCAGTATGTGGCGAGAGAGAGAGTTCAACAAGTACTTGACACCACAGTCCCCAATTAGTCCTGATGCATCTGCAGCAACTAGACTTACTTCTGTTGGTGGTGTGCTGAAGCATAATGGCAAGAAGGTTGACCATAAAGAGCCCTTTGAAGGACTTCAGCAGTTTGTTGAATTCTTGAAGACTGTTGATAGCTAGCCTATTTTGGTTGGGCACAATATACAATGTTTTGACTTACTGTTATTGAATCAGCTAGTCAAATGTAAATTATTTGACAGCTTTGCTAGCACTGTCACTGGTTTTATAGATACCTTACAAGTGTCTAGGAAATCTTTTAGCAAAGATGATGTTAAAGATTTTAAACAAGTCAATCTTGTTAATACTTTCATTGGAAAAGATTTGGAGGCTCATAATGTTATTGCTGATGTGAAGGCATTGAGGAAACTTTTTGAAATGAAGTTGTTGGCTCTGTGTACAGCTAATGATCTGTTCACATTGAATTATTATACCATAAAGAAGTCATTAGAGCCCCTTGTTAAGGGAAAGATTGTATCTTCCATAATTTCAAAGAAGTTGATTGAAAATTCTCTTAATTTGTCTAAGTTGGTGCTAATCCACAAGAGGGATCTACATAATGGGTTTCGAAATGTTTTTAGTGAACCATTATCGGGTTCAAAGCAGCCTAGAATATCTAAGTCATCTACCGTAACCAACAAATTATTTGAATAGCTGTGAATGATTACTGTTTATATGTATATTATTTTAAATAATACAGTGAGTAAAATAGTTGTCTAACAACTTGTATGGGAGATTTCAGTCAACACTCAACCTAACGTTAGACTGTATTTGTTTTAAATTAATAAGCCACACGCTGCAAAATGCTGACTGTTAATATTAGGTAGTATACTAATTTTTTGTGTTGAACACATAATTGGATCTACTTTGACTCAGTATAGTGGAAAGATTAATGATAATTCAAAATTGATGACTGATTTGACTGTCGATTTTCATTTCATTTACTAGAAAAACAGATACATGTACATGAATTATATGAGAAATTTATCTGTAATTAATGGCACACAGAAAGTATTATAGGTTTTAAAAATGTTTTATATTCTAAAGAATGTTGTTATTCCTTTGCAATTATGCGTCTATGAAATGAAATAAAAGTCATCAAAAGCTCTGTATTTTTTATCTTCCCTCATTTGAAATTACTTATCAAAAATCTCAATATGGACAACAAAATGTATAAATAAATGGTGGTGCTGAGAAAAAAAAATGCTGGCAATGTATCAGTGAATACACGTTTCGTGTGCATTTCTTGTCATAATAACCGTAAATGCTAAAAATTCATACGTATTTTGAAGTATAAATAGCCTTGGCTAACCATTAAAAAAGTTTGAAATGTAGAAAACTATGACAGGTTTATTGACCTAAACCACGTGTCTGTGATAAAATGTAAACGTAGTTAACCAGCATGCTTTGTTCTGTCATCGAATTGGACATTAACTATGTGCGAAATAATAACAATAGACATATAAGATTTTCTCGGACACGCATATCCCTCTAGTGTGTGAAGACCCGCCCATTGATCACTCATGTTTGAAAACTACAAACATCTTTGTAGATTAAATATCATTCGTCGTGGAAAAAGGGGCCCCAGATAGCAGTTACGTCACATCATCCTTTGTCTTGCACACTGTTCATTGCACAGTCAGGGATGCCCTCTCTTTTTTAGTAAATCTGTTAAAATAGCCTCAAACTCGATATACTTATAATAAAATAAAACCAAAGGGATAACAGAATGAGGAGAAATGTGAATGGTAACTACATGTAATATTAATTTGAATGCCTGGATAATGGGAATTTATATAGTTAATATTCTTTTAAGTAAAAGAAAAAGAACATGAGACGCAAAATGTTAATGGATTTTGTATTCAGAAAATTCCAAAGATATTACCCAAAGTTTTAACTTTCTTGTCAAGTCTTCTCTTTTATAGTATTGGAAAAAAGAAATTTTTTAAAAGGCCATTAAAGTTTTATTATATATTTTAGATTTTCCAATAGTAATAGTTTGTGAAAATTTCGTAGAAGAATATGCATATTATAAATGTATATATAAAGTTCGTTGAAGAACCCAATGAGGTAACTAACATAAAAACCCTGGGGGTCCTTTCATGGAGACCTGTGCTTATTGCATAGCATAATCCATTTTTAATTGTATATTTTCTTTTTTGTTAGAATCTAAGTGTTATTCCATTCCGAACCCTGATCTTTCACCACTGAACTGATATTGCTGAAAAAATAAATAGCATGCCCTAAGAATAATTGATAAAATTAGATCCGGCCTGTGTACACTATCAATAATTATCATTCTGGGCACAAAGAAAATGGCTGCTATATCAGAGTTTAGGTTCGTCCAGTACGTCACTTCTGCTGCAGAGGGAAGATCTTATCTGCGGCCATAGAACTTAACACATATTAGAAATCAGAAGCACCTAATAATCATATAATACCCGCTGTGATAATCGGTCAGGTTCATACAAGCTCGTAAACGTAACAGCTAGACGTTGCATTTTCATCAGTGCTTTGTATCAATTAGGCACAGCTCTCCCTATACCAAAATGCACTTAAAAGTGTATCTGATGATTAATCCCGTTGTAATTGATCAGAAGCTTGTTTTACATATTAATATTTTCCTGACTGATAATGCTAAAACAGCTTCACATGTTTACTGAATATTTTTTTTTTGTCCCAATGAAATTTTGTATGTTAATAATGCTGATTATTATTTTTTGCTATCGATCAAAAGAGACTAATTATTCCTCTGAGATATATTTGCAATATGAATCATGCATCTATAAGCAATTTTTGTACCTCTGTTGTTTTGGTTTCTTGGAAATATTTTTAAAATCTACGTCATTGAAAATTTTTGTCAGCCAATCAGCGCAGCCAGCAAAGGACTTATAACATTACTGACCACGTGTCTGTGTATCTTGCATATCAAACAAATGTTAAAGGCTGAAGCAGATTATTGAAACTTTCCGCACTGTTACCGAGTGTGGCAAAATTAACGAATAAAAAATCTGTTATTCAGAGTTAGTCTTAGCGTAAAATGTTTTCAATGTATTCAAATAAATAAATATATCTCTTGATAAAGAGCAGATCGTGGATTTCATCAAATTTCTTGATCGTTTTGATGTACTATTTCTTGTCAGCGGCGATAACTTTCCATTGATGATTTTTTTAAAGGAGTGATTAGATCGAAACACAGTTTGTTTTGTGAAAATGCATAGAGATAATTGATAAAATCATCTCCCAAAAAGTTAAAGATGTTATTTTCATTCAAGACACAAACGATAGTGCGAAAAGATCATATTAAAAGGACTATAGCGCATTGACCCCATTTTAGGTTTTGATTTTTAACTGAGCTATGTGTGTAGGAACGAAAAACATGCTTGACAAAAAGATGAAGTTGTATATCAGAATTAGAACTTCGTAACAGATAATGACACGAAGCCCTGAGACTGACAAAAGTAAAACCTTAAATTAACTGTTGTTTTAATCACGTGACAAATATATAAATGATCAACAGGAAAACGGTGTTTAAAATTGTGTTATCAAAACGGGGAAATATTTCTCAACAATTTTTTTTTTCATTTTATTTTTTTTTTTACATTTTACTGTGTTGATATAACAATTTCCATTGACAAAGTAAAAATTTAGACAAGGAAGAAGATAATCTACAGTTTCATAATCATGTAGAAAGATTTGTAATTCGCCCTACTGCATGCACCCTTCTAAATATCACAAAAAATCTCAGTGTAATACTTTGGTTATCAACTTATCTTTCGGTTAGCCTTATGATGCCCTAAATACTGTGGTGTAAAAGGATGTCTATACTAGCATTTTTTGGTGTAGATTCAAGTGCATGTTTAATTTTACATTTGTTTACTTAAAGCTTGGATATAAATTAAATCAATAACATGTTAATCACACTAGTTTCATTTTAAAAAAAAAAAACCCTATATTAATGAAAAAAATGATCTGAGCAAACTTAGATTTTGCAATGAAAAATGGACTATTGTTTATACTGGAGAAAAAACACAGTTAAAAATAGAGTTTAAATGACATTCAATTAAAAAAAATAATATAAGTTTGTTGTTCGTGTATTTGTGTTCCGTGGTGGGGTTTGGATTGAAAGCTGCATATAAATTATTCACATTTCTTTCAACCGAATTGTAAAATTCCAGAAAAATAAACATTTAAGTTCTCTTAAACAAACTTTGGACTCATCAAAAATTGGTCTTCAATATATATTCAAGCAGCGTTTAACTTAAACTTCTTTCAGTGTTTTTTTTTATGAACCGAAATATTAATTTACATTTTTTTTTCATTTGTAATATATTTCAGCATATTATCTGATTATATAGCTCAGCACTGGACAATAGTTTGTGTCCATCGATCAAAGTTTAAAGTTATGTCATGGGATATCTATTTTGTTGTTTGAAAAGAAAAAAAATATGGAAATATTGGTTTAATGATTAACTTTTATAATTTCATCAAACAAAAACTTTGAAAAGAATAAGACTTACAAAAAAAATCTATAATCATCTCTCCGTATGAGATACGTTAGACATGTAGGACTTAAAACAGGAAAGGGTTAGGGAACTAAATCACAACAGACAGATTAGAGTGAATTATATCTTTTTTCTTCTCTTTTCTAATCGGAAGTGTGATGGGTTAACACTATACACCTCAAGAGTTAAAGGAACAATAGAAAGAATATTAAAATATCGATAACAGGTGAGAAGATTTATATTAGAACATTTATTCCTGTTAAGTTTGCAGTTTGCTCTACTGCTCTCTACAAATGTTTAAATTAAACGTAATTATAAATCATTATAATACTTTAGTATGAACTCATCTTTCAATTATCCTTTTGCAGTGAGGCAAAGGAAACGGTTTCTATGCTGTTTCTATTTTATTCATTGTATAAATAGGGTTTAAAAAACAGTCAAGGATGCTTAGATCCTTTCTTATCCATATTTTTATTTACATATTACACATGCATATCCAGTAACACTACTGGCTTTTAAAACCCTGTCCGTATGAAAATCCACTGTCTTTCTCTGTATCCTACAGCATTTTCACAGTAATCTACGGTATATCTACAGTATGCTACGGTATGCTAGCCCTGTATATACAGTAAATCTCTGTATGCCACTGTAAGTATCCCCAGCATGCCACAGTTACATACAGTAGGCCCCGATACGCCTACAGTATGCCACTGTATGGCTACTGTTTCCTACAGACAACTACGGTAAACCACAGTATATGCCCTAGTACGCCCCTGTATATGTTCATTGAAGCAAAAAGAAGAAGTTTACACACTCCCAGAGCACTGTACGGTTACCTAAGATGTGGGATTATCAATAAAGTGCACAGAGTTACTTACCTAAGAAATTTTTGAACATTATTCTGAACACATAGTAGTATTTTTTTAAATTTGTTTGGAAACTTATTGTGTTCTTTTATTACTCTGAAATAACTATGAAAAATTAATAAACCATTGCTTCAAAGAAAATTTATCTATCAATTTTTAAAATTAATTATTCTTTGCTTTGATTTATTAGTTAATTAATTTATTTATTTTGCGAACATATTTAATCCATAAAATTGGAGTGACTTTGTGAAAAAAAAAACAAAAAAAAAAAAAAAAGCTTGGGTAAATCTTGTGTTTTTTAAACTCATTGATGTTCTTAAAAACCTTAATCTTATCAATTGCATGTAATCAATCATTGCGTAAAAACCTTATTTCAATTTCTAAATTGAATATACAAACAAAATTATCAATTGTATACCCAAAAGTTGGATTTATTTGGCTAATATTTTGTAAACAATTTTACGCTAAAATGTGTTTCAAAGTCTTTTTGAAGCATATTTAAATTATTTTTAATTATTTTACTACCGTGTTGGTAATCAAAATAATCTTGTAATTATGCACAATCTTAACCCGTCAATAGCTTTTTGAAACTTTTAATTTGCTTTTTATGAAAAAAAAAATAGGTTCTCATACAAAGAGAAAATGTTATTTAAAGCAGCTGCTCTCTGTCACAAAATAAAAATGGTATAATGATCAGTGAACAAGACAATAGGTGTCATTACTGTGTACCCCATGTCACTGATAAACAATCAATGGCTTTGAAGTTCTTTCATAATTGTGTTACGGTTTTAAAAACATTTTTTTCAATCAAATCAAAGTAAAAAAAAAATATGAAATTGCAATTGACAAATTACAATTGTGCATTATGGACGTAAAATAACTGAAATTCGTCTTAATATGCTAAAAAAAAATACTTTGAAACATAATTTAGGATAAAAATCTTAATACAAAAAACCCTACAATATCTCTTTTCGGGGGATATAAATAATTATTTTGTTGTATTGTCAATTAAAAAATATAATTTAAAAGTTTGACATTTTTATGATGATAAATAAATTATTTATTTATTTTTTTATCATTTATTTAATTCTCTAACACCTATTTAATCCATAAAATACTTGGAATGGCTTTTTGTACCTGTTGGAAAAAAAATTACACACACACACCTTCACAACAAGAATAATGCTGCTTATTTAAAAAAAATAGTTTTTAAAATTAATTCAATAATTGATTTTAAATGGTTAGTGAATAAATAGATAAAACGAATTTACAGCACGTGTTTAATCATTGTAAAAAAAAAAAAATATTTTTCTATTTAATTTTAAAATTGACGATACAAACAAATTAATTTAATTATAATCCCGAAAGTTGGATTTATTTCGTTACTAAATGTAAAAAAGTTTCCGCTAAAATGTCCCTTAAAGTCTTTTTGAAGCATATTGATACTACTTTAAATTATTTTACTTCCGTGTTGGATATCAAAATAATCGTCTCATAATGCACAATCTTAATCCGTCAATAGATTTTCTGATACTTTTATTTTGTTTTGATTGGAAAAAAAACCGGTTATCTCACAAAGAGAAAATGTTATTTCAAACAGCCTCAGACAGGACACGGTCGCTCTCTGTCGCAAAATAAACAAGGTATAGTGGTCAGTGAAAAAGACAATAGGTGTCATTACTGTGTACCCCATGTCCCTTGTAAACAATCAATGGCTTTGAAGTTCTTTCATAATCGTGTTAGGGTTCTGAATACCGATTTTTTAAAATCAAAACAAAGTAAAAATATGAAATTGCAATCGACAAATTAAAATTGTGCATCATCTGACGATTATTTTGATATCCATCATGGACGTAAAATAACTGCTATTCGCTTTTATATGCTAAAAAATACTTTGTAACATAGTTTAGGATAAAAATATTTATACAAAAAGCCCTAAAAATTTTCTTTTTGATGGATATAAATAATAATTATTTTGTTGTATTGTCAATTTAAAAAATATAATTAAAAAGTTTGACATTTTTATGGTGATAAATTAATTATTTATTATATTTATTTACCATTTATTTATTTCTCTAACACCTATTTAATCCATTAATTACTTGGAATGGTTTTTTTGTACCTTTTAGAAAAAAAAAATACACAAAAACACACACCTTCAGAACAACAGTAATGCTGCATATTAAAAAAAATAGTTTTTAAATTAAATGGTTAGTGAATAAATAGATAAAACAAATTTACAGCACGTATTTAATCATTGTAAAAAAAACAAAATATTTTTCTATTTAATTTTAAAATTGACGATACAAACAAATTAATTTAAATATAATCCCGAGAGTTCGATTTATTTGGCTTATTTAATGTAAAAAAGTTTCCGCTAAAATGTCCCTCAAAGTCTTTTTGAAGCATATTGATACTACTTTAAATTATTTTACTTCCGTGTTGGATATCAAAATAATCGTCTCATAATGCACAATTTTAATCCGTCAATAGCTTTTCTGATACTTTTATTTTGTTTTGATTGAAAAAAAAAACGGTTATCTCACAAAGAGAAAATGTTATTTCAAACAGCCTCAGACAGGACACGGTCGCTCTCTGTCACAAAATAAACAAGGTATAGTGGTCAGTGAAAAAGACAATAGGTGTCATTACTGTGTACCCCATGTCCCTTGTAAACAATCAATGGCTTTGAAGTTCTTTCATAATCGTGTTAGTGTTTTGAATACCGATTATTTTTTAATCAAAACAAAGTAAAAATATGAAATTGCAATTGACAAATTAAAATTGTGCATCATCTGACGATTATTTTGATATCCATCATGGACGTAAAATAACTGCTATTCGCTTTTATATGCTAAAAAAATACTTTGTAACATAGTTTAGGATAAAAATATTTATACAAAAAGTCCTAAAAATTTATTTTCTTTTTGAGGGATATAAATAATTAATTATTTTGTTGTATTGTCAATTTAAAAAATATAATTAAAAAGTTTGACATTTTTATGGTGATAAATTAATTATTTATTTTATGTATTTACCATTTATTTATTTCTCTAACACCTATTTAATCCATAAATTACTTGGAATGGCTTTTTTGTACCTTTTAGAAAAAAAAAATACACAAAAACACACACCTTCAGAACAAGAGTGATGCTGCATTTTAGAAAATTTTAGATTTTAAAATAAATTCAGCAATTGATTTTTAAATGGTTAGAAATTAAATAAATAAAATTGATTTTAAACACGTATTTTATCATTGTAAAAAAAAACAAAATATTTTTTTATTTATTTTTTTAAATTGACGATACAAGCAAATTAATTAATTATAATCCCGAAAGTTGGATTTATTTGGCTTATTTAATGTAAACAAGTTTCCGCTAAAATGTCTCTCAAAGTCTTTTTGAAGCATTTTTATACTACTTTTAATTATTTTACTTCCGTGTTGGATATCAAAATAATCGTCTCATAATGCACAATCTTAATCCGTCAATAGCATTTTTGATACTTTTATTTTGTTTTGATTGACAAAAAACGGTTTTCTCACAAAGAGAAAATGTTATTTCAAACACACGCAGAGTGGACACGGTCGCTCTCTGTCACAAAATAAACAAGGTATAGTGGTCAGTGAAAAAGACAATAGGTGTCATTACTGTGTACCCCATGTCCCTTGTAAACAATCAATGGCTTTGAAGTTCTTTCATAATCGTGTTAGGGTTTTGAATACCGATTTTTTAAAATCAAAACAAAGTAAAAATATGAAATTGCAATTGACAAATTATAATTGTGCATAATCTGACGAATATTTTGATATCCATCATGAACGTAAAATTATTTGACTTTGTTTTCATATGCTTTAAAAATACTTTGAAGCATACTTTAGGAGAAATGATTTTCACATGAAAATAAAACTAAAAAAATCAATTGGGGGTGTGTATATTTAATCACTTTGTTGTCTTGTCAGTTACAAAATAAATAAATTATTTATTAATTAGTTTTTTTTATCTATGTATTTGTAGATAAATTAATAAACAAATAAATAAATAAGAGAAATAATTAGTTCATTTATTAATTTTGTATTTTTAAAGTCATTTATTTTATTTAATTTTCACTTACCCCTTCACCTTATTTATTTTGTGCCGAGTTTACTATGCAGCTCTGTATTTGTCAAGAAATAGATTGATTTGTTTTTAGAATGATTAATTTCATGCCGTTAATTAATTTTATTTATTTTTTTTCAAAGAAACTATATCAATTTTAAAAACTACAATTTTCCAAAATTCAGCATTACCCCGGCCGTGTTTTTTTTTTTTTTTAAGTTCAAAGTCGATCCAAGTATTTTATGGATGAAATAGGTGTTTGCAAAATAAATGAATAAATAGATTAAGTAATAAACCAAACCAAAGAATAATTAAATAATTAATTTTAAAAATTGATAGATAAATATTCTTTGAAGCAATTTATTAATATTTCATAGTTATTTCAGAGTTATAAAAGAACACAATTAGTCTCTAAACACTTAAAAAAAATACTACCATGTGTTTAAAATAATGTTCAAAAATTTCTTAGGTAAGTAACTCTGTGTACTAAATTGATAATCCCACATCTTAGGTAACCGTACAGTGCTCTGGGAGTGTGTAAACTTCTTCTTTTTGCTTCAATGAACATATACAGGGGCGTACTGGGGCATATACTGTGGTTTACCGTAGTTGTCTGTAGGAAACAGTAGCCATACAGTGGCATACTGTAGGCGTATCGGGGCCTACTGTATGTAACTGTGGCATGCTGGGGATACATACAGTGGCATACAGAGATTTACTGTATATACAGAGCTAGCATACCGTAGCATACTGTAGATATACCGTAGATTACTGTGAAAATGCTGTAGGATACAGAAAAAGACAGTGGATTTTCATACGGACAGGGGTTTTAAAAGCCAGTAGTGTAAGTGTGAAATTACTAAAGTATAGTAAGAGTTACATGAATTCCATGTGGAAATTTTATCAAAATATTTGTACCTCTTTACATGTTGGCGGTATAAATGGGAAAATTTACCAAAAGGTACAATAATTTTAGAATTACTTTACATGGTAAACAAATCATTTTTCTTCATTTTATAAATATCTTAAATTGTACATTTTTGCAAAATGACAAATCCTATCTCAACCTACGTATAAATGAACTTATTGTCATGATATAGGTAAACACAGATTTATTTACCCCCTTCCCCGCAGTCACGCATTTTATCGCATAAACCATTCCCTATTTCTGACGCAAAATCACGCATTTACCGTTTCCCCGCAATCACGCATTTTCACGCACTTTAAAAAGTTCATTTAATCGAAAATTTAATGTCAATTTCCTTCTCTTTTATAGTTGCAAAATCTCATCAAATTAGAAAGGCTATTTTTGTGTTAAAATATCACGTTATAATAGTATTTACGCAAAACTTTAGAGAAACGTGTACCTCGCCAAAATGTGCTTGTGGGGAAATGGTAAATTTTGATTTCTATGACGTGAACATTTAGTGTATATTGCGTAACAATTCAGTAAGTTGTAAAGAGTTAAATACCGGTAGATATTTTATTCATGGAATAAATAGGATTTTTGTTTTTATTTTTAGATATGTTTCCGCATATTATTTGATTCTATGGTTCAGCAGTGAATATCTGTCAAAAGTCATGTCAAGGAAATATATATCTGGTTGTTCAATTTAAAATACTTACTGAGAAATTAGTTTAATTATTAACTTATATCAAAAAATTTCATCAAACAAAAACTTTGAAAGGAATAAGACTTACAAAACATCTACTATAATCTTTCTGTATGAATCACGTGACCTATGTAGAACGTAAAACAGGAAAGAATTGGGGAACTAAATCACATCAGACACATTAGAGTAAAATCAAAACTTTATTTTTCTCTCTTATTTAATCGGAAGTGTGATGGGTTAACACTATACACCTAAACATTTAAAGGAACAAAAGAAAGAATAAAAAAAAATCAATAACAGTTAGGAATATTTATTTCAGTACATTTCTTCATTTTATCGAACAGTCAGGAATGCTTACAAGTTTCTAATCACCACTTATCCATAAAATGTTTTTTGTTAATTATACTTTTATACAATCCATTAAGTATGCTTAAAAATTACTAAAAGAACGTAAAGATAACATAAGTTGCATGTGTTAATAGTAATAAAACATTTGTACCTCTTAACATGTTGATTAAAAATAGAAAAATTATTACAAAATGTTACTAATAATTTTAAATTACTTTTTGATTGATTGATTGTATATTGTTTACCGTCCCTCTTGAGAATTTTTCACTCGTATGGAGACGTCCCCGTATGCCAGCGAAGGGCTTCAAATTTAGACCTATACTTGGCACTCAGAGCCTTTGAGCAGTTAGGGTTCTTTATCGTGCCAGCGCCTACCGTGACACGGGACTCACGTTTTTAACGAGGCTAGGGGGTGGCAGCCATTTTTAGACTATTTCAATCTCCTTTAAAAGGAGAGCTCCATATAAAGATACACAAAATGATAAAATTTTTAAACTAAAATATATCAATTTTTTCTTTGCCAAATGATAGTTGACAGCTTAAGATACGTACTGTATCTAAAAAAAATAAGTTAAATCTGGTGGTTAATTTAAGATTTAATTTTTGACCCGCCAGCCTCCTTAAGGTGATATCCGAAAGACCCGTGACTTTCAATTCTGTTGCCGAGCGCTTGGCGAAGGAACAGTCACTACCTATTTTTATGTCTTAGGTTTGACGCGGCGCCGGGAACGAGAATCGTACCGGAACTCCCGATCACGAAGCGATCACTCTACCACTAGGCTACCTCGGATGTTTGATGTTAAAACGTTAGAACGTTAGATGTTAACTTTACAGCTTTGGGATATATTTGATGAATAAAGGGAAAAGGGAAAACTGGTCCTCTGCCTTAAATGTTAAAATGATGATAATGATCCAATTGATATAATTGTGTTCAATTAAAAACAAACCGTATCCTTATTTTTAAAAAAAATATTTTTTCAGACTAATGTAATATTTCAAGTTAAAAGTCTTAATTTATGGTAACTTTAATTGTACCTCCCGAGATTGTGATCACAAATTTTCTTGCATTCTTTTCTCTTGCTCTTATTTAAGTTTAGACTCTCCCCGGTATAACGAATTTCTATTTTGTCAATTGTAACAACAAATTAAATAAAATGCAGTACAAAAAATGTCGAACAAAAAATAACAATTCCTTTAGCTTTAATGATTTCATTAAGAATCCAATACAAAACCCATTATATTTTCTCCCATTTTTTAAAAACAATTTCAAATGATATAAGCAATAAAGAACTTGACCATTTTGAATTCAGCTTTATGAGTAATTTCGTTATACAAGGTATACGTCTTGTTTCGTGTACTCTGTGAATTCCGTTTGATAAGTTGGTTGATTTAATGTACCTCTAGATATTTTGATCACTCACAAAGCAAGAAGTTATCCATTTATTTATGAAGACACGGAAATTGTGGCACGTGATAAAACAAATTCTACATTCATGTGTTATTTGAATTTATTTCACAGAGATATGACTGGAAAGAAGGAAAACAGTGCTCGAAATTGTTTTGAACAATTAAAAAATTAGATAGATATTACATTACAATATCCTTCAGACATTAAGTTAAATGAGGAAACCAATTGTGTAAGCTTTAAAAAAAAAACAAATTATGGATAGTGCCGAATAGCATTTGTAGAGCATTGCTTGAAGGATCAAGGCAGAGAATATCGAAATTTTCATTTTAAATGGCTTGAGTCAAAATAACCTAAGGGAAAGATAATTAATTTGAGTGCTATTTGAGAAATTATTAAGTTATTGAATAAATATGGATCATATTTTCATATTACAAATCTTTGAAACAAAAAATATATACAGTGAGTATCGTTTATCCGGACGCTTTGGCTTCTATTCTATTTGTCCGCGACTGTATAACTATATTACCAGTTAAAGGCAGAGATTTTAAGCACCGCCTTCAAAAATACCTGGTCTGGGTAGCCCTGTAAATCAAGTGCATGAAGGTCCATCATCGGATGATGGAACTTGATTGACATTTAGTTACTGATCTCTGTATATACCCTGTTCATCTTGTTTGGGACTCGTGGTTACCTTCTAATTAACTTGATCCTTTGATGTTTACTGCTCAGAAAATCGTACACGTATACAGAAACTGTATTACCATGAACAATAAATGAGCCTCGTCGGATAGAAATCGACCTTATGGCAAAATTTATCGAATTTGAGATTTTTGTGTATTTTAGTGGTCCATGTAAAATCACGACAAAAACTGAAAACAGAATAAAAATATCTTCATTTTTAACAAAGTTATTACTTTTTAGAACTGGTATGTCTGCAAAATTAACTCTGAGCATATCGTAGTTTTTTCACGATTCAATTGTGACGTCATGTTTTTTCTTCAGTTTTTCAGTTGGGGCACCTGTCATCGATTAGCAATCCAAGTGGTCATCATGTCTTAGTTATACAAAATGCTTAATTAATGACAAAAATAGTTGATCATAATCTACAATCCCAAAAACTGTGTAAACTGTATTTTAGATCCTTTAAAAACCGAATACCCCCCCCCCCCCCCCAAAAAAAGAAGATTTTTAATTTCTACTTTTCTGTCTTTCATACCGACAAATTCGTTTCTATGAACAACTAAACTTTCAATTAACAAAATATAGATCTACATGTATGCTGATTTTACGTTTGAAAAAGCCTGTATCCTCAAAGCATGCGAGTTGGTAAACACACTTTAATTGATTTTACGTAATCCCCATGTAAAGGATAAAGAAACCAATGCGATCAAGTCCAAATGTACAGGGGGTCGATCTCAGAAATACCTCGTTTCTTACAGAAAATACATGAACCATGCAGCCAATAAAATCACAACTAAAATCATGCTACGATAAATTTTCTTAAGTTAAATTGGAAAAAAAAAATCACATCAATTTGTATATAATGATAACGTGAAATCAAACATGGTGTGATACTAGCCTTGTGTCTCAAAGATGGCTCATTTTATTAGCATTTTTTTCCTAAAACTGTTTCTACTGCAGACATATTCTACTGTGCCTTCATTATCCCCCCCCCCTTCCCAATAAAGACCGATCGTCTTTTTATCAAATTTCTATTATCCAAAATGTACAAAAATAAATAAGTAAAATTAATAGAATATCATTTTAAACAGTATACAGATCATTGATTGATTGATTTTTGCTGAACGCCGAGTCGGCAAGGTTTCAGCCATTATCGACGGGTAATCTATATCTGTTGCATGCAAAATACATGGACATGTAGTTGTAAACCTTAACATAGGGAACTATTTAACCTTCCATCTGACGGAAAGAATCAGGGGCATTAAGACCCTAAATATGCCCCAACCATAATGGACAAAATATTATAAATATTAAAAGAATTTTGATTGAATCACCCCTTTTCAGACATATTTTGACGAATAAACCACTTTTAAGCCATTTTGGGGTCAATACAAAAATAACACAATTTTCACTGATTCTGGAAATTTTTAATAATTTTTTCTTCTGTAAATATAATCAAAGAAATAAAATATGGATTTTTAATACAAATACATCAGAAATGATCTTTATCATGTGAATAGAAACTATTTTTTTAGCTAAAAGTGGTAAAAAACGGATTTTAATGTAAAAAAGTTGTTTTTATGTTCAAAATCAGATACCTGGGAACTTAAGATGTCTAATGGACTCCACTCACAATATGTACTTTACAGAAAAATATTTTAAATAAAATCCTATTAACTCTATCAGAAACTATAAATGAGAAAAAACCTCTAAGTTTATATTATTTTGAATTCACAGAAAAATGTTAATTTTTCAAAGACAAGTACTATTTTATGTATTTAACATAAAAAGACTTCGAATGCTCAAAGTGAACAAACGAGAAATGTATTCAACTAACATTTTTAATAACAATTCATTAAACTTGACAAAAATAAGAATAAGGGATTTCATTTTGCATAAACAAATTCCAGAGCTCCCAACATCCACCTATACTTTTACCAAAAAGATCATAGACTTTAAACATCACACTACTGACATACCTTATACACTACATTTACTTAAATAAGATAATGTTTATCACAATGTCATAAAAATGAATTAAGCATCAAAGAATTAGTTATACTAGTACATGTTTGTCTGGAAAGGTTTTGTAATTACATTGTACTACAAAAAATAACAAGTACTTGTATATAGTCATGTTAAATTAACAAAAATCAATATGCAAATCAACACATTGCATAATAAACTGTATTAAATAGTTACTTTTATCTAAGAAACATTTTGTGATGCATTATGAATTTTACATCAGTATATTAATTTTGATAACAATAATTCATGAAGTGTAATCAAATGATAATAACAAATCATTTCATTTGTTAAGGTACATAATTAATCTTTCAATATTTACAACTTGTAATATGATGCAGTGGATATAAATCAATGGCACAATTCTAACTCTTCAGTGGCACTCATTTCACTTTCTGATGAGTCAGGAAGCACAGCTGCATCCTCAAGATAGTCAGCCCAGTCTTGAGTAGGTCTCACTGCAAAGTTATTGTGTCTCTCGTAGCCGAGAAACCACAAAACTGAGGCCACATGGGCACATGCCCCGACAATTCTGGCTCCAGCACGACACTGGCAATACCAACCAGTAACAGCTCCCTCTGAGTGCTCTGTCCAAAGAAGGTATTGTTTACTTGAAATATGTCGACTCTGGATCCTTATCCGCAGAACATCAGGAATATCAGCATTTACCATGATGACATAATCACCTTCTTCATCCATGTGCTGAGCAGTGTACCCCTTAGCCAGCTTTAACTGGTAAACACCAATAGTCAAATTACACAGATCCTCCTCTGAGAGACATGGAAAGTCCAATGAATCAGCAGCATTGATTGGGGTCCATGACTTGACTCTTCTGTGTAGTCCTTCAGACTCCACTCTCTCCTGAAGTTTGTTCGTCTGAGAGGCTAAGTACTATATAAGAGAAATTTTTTTTAACTTCAGTTTCCAATTTTATCACATATGAGCTATTAATACATGCACAAATTAATAAACAAAAAAAAAAAAAACCTTTTTGAACTTTGGACATGAGTGTAATGAAAAATTCAATATAAGACATATGTACAGTAGTTTATTCTGGCATACATGTAGCTAAAACACATGAACATAAAAATACATGAACAATGAATTTTTCCACTGAGTAAAATAATGGAAAGTTAAAATGAATACAATAAAAATTACTTGACACAATATTTCTTATAATTTAATAGAGATTTTAAATTAATAATTACAATTTGTATACATTAATTAATTCACAAAAAAGGAATGAAACAAATACTGGCATGTCCTTACCTTCATTTTAGCGGCTAAAATCACATCATTTTCTGGGTTTCCAGCATTTAAGGGTTGTCTGTACTTATTACAGAGAGCTGCAACCAAGCACACATAATCCCTGATGAAAGGTATCTGGGTATTCGGGACAACATTTTGCAAAAACTTGCACTGTTTCAGTCGTCCATTTACCGACTCAACAATCCAACGGGTTTTGGTGACCAGTCTCAAAGTATTCGCCTGCAAAACATTAAAAAATATATATACATTGTAAACTGGGGTACAAAAAAATGTAATTACTCTTAATTAAGTGTTTACAATGTGAGCATGTCAATTATTACTGACTTTTATTATTAATATACTATAACAGTGTATAAGATTGAAATATAAATAATTATAAGCTTTTTTTTTCTTTTAATTTTGATTAAAAAAAGAGTTTTAAATTGAATGTGTGTGTGCATTTTTATACCTCATCTGTTGTGTGTTGTTTCTGGCCCTTTGGAAGAAAGGCGGGCATCTGGCATCTGATTCCCAAGCTGTCAAGGAAACTGATTGAGTCTCTGAAGCCACGGTCCACTACGAGGACATCCTCCTGATGCAGCCAATCTTTGATGTTCTCCATGTTGGACTGAATGTTGTGCTTCAGGATGCTCGCATCGTTGTTTTTCTGGTCTGCAAAATATGGTCCAAGGACTGATATTATGTAGCCGGTCGTAGACACTATAACCATTGGCTTGACTAGAGGTCGGTTTTTGTGCTGGCTGTACGACCTGCGCTGGAACCTGAAGTTACTACTTTTTTGGATAAAAACGTAGGTTCCGTCCACGACTAAAATAGCTGGATTGTGTAGATCACTGCCAAACAGCTCCTTCGCAAGTGGCGTTGTGTGCTCCTGAATAATCTCTTCCCTTGAGGTATGGTCAAATCCCACATATTTAGGAGTAAAAGTCTCCGAAAGTTCTCTCCTGGCTGTTGTTATTGCCCTTCTGACACCACATTTTTCAATGTTGAAGAGTGTTGATAGCATTCTATGGGAAAGACCAGTCCTTAGTTTCACCAGTAGAAGAGCAATGCAGGCTCTGATGCTGCGATTCTTCGTAGCTCTAATCGACTGCACATGCGACACCACATCGTCAAAATCTGCTCTGGAAATTCCTGTTAAATTCACATAATCTGCGTCAGAAAGGCCATCGCTGCTGTCAAAGTCTAATCTGTTTTTCTTATTTCTAATTGCTGCTGCTCTTATTGTCGTAACCAAAGAAAAAATGTCTGTTTTGTTGAAGTAGCTGGTGTCATGTACAGACCTGGAACCAGGAGATGGGTTCTCCAGACATCTGATAGCATCATCTTTCAGAGAAAAGTCTGGTGCTAAGTGGGACCGGCAGCACCGTGCACCCGACAGCAGAAGGTGTCCTGATAAAATGAATATATGATGACGTCTCTCTGCAGACAGGGTGAGGAGCCTTGATGTCCTCTTCTTGCATATGACACAGGATGAGTGACTTTTTCCTGAAGAAACTATGGGCAATGGAATAATGTTCGGACTTTTGACATCTGATTTCAGAGACTTTGCTGGTGGTTCATAATCTTCCTCTGTTTCTTTTGAAGTTTTCTTTATGGACTTGTAGAATTTCGTATAACAGTTCAGGCATGTAACATATACATAGTTTTCACAATTAACAGAAAGTCCCAAATGTTGAAGGTATAGTTTGTACGATTCAGAAGATCCAGGCTTTATGAAACATCTTTGATCAGCTTTGGTTCTTTTCCCACAAGATATACAAGGATGTTGCTTTGGGCCATCTCCAGGCATTCTACAATTCAAATATAAATATCAAAATTAAATTACTATATATATTCACAGGTACTTGTGGACAGGACCCCCCCCCCCCAATTATAAGATCTCTCTTATAATGTATAGTGGGGTATTTTTTTTTTTTTTGCGGAGCAATTATTTTGGGGTTTTGACGACTTGTTGCTATTGCAAACATGTTAAAGAAGTGTACTAAATATAAATTGTGAAAAAAATGTCAAATAAGCCCCAGGGTTGAATATCGGGGTGGGGATGGGTGGGGGGTTCCTGTCCACAAGTACCTGTGTATCTATTATGTATGCACATTTTGTCCTTAATTATGGAAGGAGGGGGGTTTACTTATACAGTGCATATATAGTATACTAATAATATTTAGTTAACTAATAAATACAGGTTAATGTTACCAGCTATGTTAAATATATAATTAATTCATTCTTGAAATCAATTTAAATAGCAGTATTATTGATTTACCTATTTGAGTTTAATGAATAAAACTCAGAGGCAAAGGCATTATTGAGTAATCTAAATTAAAACAAAAATGTAATGACAAAATTTTTTTTTATTTAAATGGAGATTTAAATTACTTTATAATATTCCAAGGTAATCTAGTTATTTATTTTTTTTTATTACTAACAAAAGGTTTATTTTACATTAATAATATTTTAATTAATTGGTTTTAAAAAATACATTGTCCCCACAAGAAAAATAGAATTTACATTATTCATTCTGCAAAGAACATCAATTAGATTTAGTGATATTAGCTAGTTTTAAAGAAACTTAACTTTTTTAATTTCGTTTTAATAAAAAAAAAGAAAAGAAAAGAAAATCAAACAAGCAAACCAAAAAAAAACCTCGTACCATTTTTTAAAAATATTTTTGACTGTTATGGCACACCAAACATTTGCACAGGTACCAGAGTAAGGTCCCTTGAATTATTGAATGCACTTGTAAACGCTCTAAACTCGGTTGTATTTGTACTCGGACAGAAAAATATGCTGGCATTTTAAAAACACCAACATGGAAAGGTAAAATACTTATATTTTAATGCCAAATCGATTAAAAGTGATATATAAAAACGTTCTTGCCAAATTATCTAAGTATCACTTCAGCTGACCATCACTTAATCAGATATCTCGGCATACTACATGCCCCTACAGCTTGTGCGTACATTTAACCAGAATATAGGATGACAAAATGGCAAGTTACATGGATGCTATACATACTATATGCACTTATACGTGTACATTTTCCATATATGTAAAGATTTTCACAACCGATAAAACGTGGCTAACAGTCAGGTCCAGTCCAAAGACTATTTCTACCTACATAGCTATTAATAGCTACCTAGGTATTTAAAGCTACCCAAAGTAGCTATTTTTACCTACTTTCTGCTTTACTTGCATTTTGTGGCCAAATGCAGAAACGGCGCAACATGGTGAGTACAAAATTTCTTGATACAGTCACACTGATCATGAATTTGACAAAAAATTGGCCAAAAAATGATTACTTCGTATATTATCAATTTTGCATAGAAACTAATGTAAAATTGCCGATTCAGGAAGTAATTATTTTTTGGCCAAAATTTTGTCTTATTCATCATTAGTGTGACCTTAATCAAAAAATATGGTATTCATCATGTTGCGCTGTTTAGTCTTTTGGTCGCAAAATGCAGAAATTATAAAAAGTAGGTAAAAATAGCTACTTTGGGTAGCTTTAAATACCTAGGTAGCTATTAATAGCTACGTAGGTAGAAATAGTCTTTGGACTGGACCTGACAGTGGCTAGTCAAGCAGATCAACCGGCCGATCGAAGGCTCATGAATCATGAACATTAGGCCCTAAATCAAAGAGAATCGATGATTAAGTCAACTCTTTATAATCTATTTTTTTTCTAAAAGAAGATAGCTGTGTTCCTGTTTAATATATTTTAGATACAACTGTTTGACATGATTATCGTCCCCCAGAGTTCATGGAGTTAGCGGAGTCTGTCATGTCAAATCTTTTATCAATAATATGTTTGGGAGGGGATTTAATTTTGAGCGATGCATGTAAATAGAGCATGCAAAATGAAAATTACTCTGATTTTCAATTCATCCTTACCTGTTTAATGGTTAAATAAATCTACTGTCACATTCGTGACATTGTCCCTTTTGACTGAGTCCGACATCCAGCTTTTGTTTACGTCTGCTGCTGTCATTCGAATATAAAAACCGAAACCGGAAGCGATCAAAATCGCGCCTAGAAAAACATCGTTTTATATATTTTTCATGGTGGCCGCATGCAAACAACAGTATGATACTTTGGGAAATAATTTATTGTGCCATTTTAAACAATCTATTAAATTTTTATCGTGTTGTTTGCGTGCGGCCAAATCTAAATCTTGTTTTGAATGTGAGAATTTGATGGAAATTTCTCAATTCCGGAAAAATCTCACAACTTCACATCGTGATAACTCAACTACAAATCAAATGTTGAGAATTTTATTGCTATTTACATCAAACTTGACATCTCGTTATATGAAAAATAAACCATATTAACGATAACACTGTTTTTTTTTTTTTTTTAAATATTGGGCAGCTCATATATGCTTACTGCCCCTGATTCTTTCAAAAAAATTGTAAACCATTTAAAAAGATTTCTCACTGTGTCCATCAACAAAATATCTCATAATGTACCTAACTTTACCTTAAAAATCAATTTGATGTAAATAATTTAAAATTCTCTTAAGTCTATAATATTGTAAAATAAAACAATAATGCATCGATCGTACATTATTTACTTCGTATATGAGAAAAGTCAGCTAATTTTAAAAGATTATTATTTATACAGTAGTTACATGTAGCGAAAAGTCACGGGAAACATGTATACACATTGGCCGAAATTCTCGATTCAATAAATATGCATACGTTTTAGGCGGAAGTCAGATGATGTTTTTATAGCATATAGTGTATCATCATCGGATAGCCAAGGGTGATCTCATTTTTTCTCATCACAACAATGATAACAATGCATTTGAAAAAGAGAATTTACATAAAGTTTACAAAATATCTTAGATCAACAGAAAAAAAGGAAGGTATTAATATGAATTTCAGAAATGCAAAAATTATAATTTCTTTGTTAACTGGAGTATTAGAAATATATTGAGGGAAAGAAAAACAAAAACACAGGCTATGTTGAATTACGATATAAATCCATGTGGCACATTTTCTTTCTTTTATAATTCAATTATTGCAAACAAACTGAATGTTTAAAAAAGAATTGATTATGTAGACTGTATTGAAAATTTCTTAATAAATATTTTATTAGGAAATGCAGTTAAATTAAATCAGTTAAAAAGGATAATTAATGCTATGAATTAGATATATAGTCGGATTCAGCTGGGGTGCGTAGGATTCTAAAATACATTATATCATATTTAGCCAGCAAGGAAGCCTTATGTATGTGCTGACTTTAGAAGTCCCCCCCCCCCGAAAAAAAAAATAATGGAGAAAAAAAAAACATGAACTCTCCTCTCTAGAGAAAAAATAATATTTATGAAGGCACTCGGCATACATGTATGCATCTAGGCAACATTCTGCTTTCCCGTTCCTAACCCAGTCGGACACAATATTACGTAAAATAGACATTTCATAATTATTTGTATTCTGATTTTTTTTTAAATAAAAAAATCAAATAAGAAAATATTTGAGATTTAGAAGTTACGGGTATCAGTTGTATGTATCCCCCTCTCTTGAAAAAAGAGAATTGTGTAAGAATTTTATGATGTACATATAGAGAACTTTTTGATGTTATAATGTGAAAGTACTTGTACAAAGCGAAACTATATTCCTGTTTATCCACGAATCACGAACACGTGAAATCCTGCTCATTTCAATTTTTTTAGCAGAAAAGTTTGGTATTAACGGGCTCAAAATACTTAACATTATGGTGAATATTTAAGAACACCTTTCACAAAACTATTTTTTTTTACATCCGACTTTAAAGTAAATATTTTGGTTTACAGTTAATACGTTCTTTTAATATTAATGACGTAGAAGGATATGTTTCACAAACCGGTCCCATCTTTTTTTTATATTTATACAAAATTTTATTCACACAAAGTGAACGGGATTGGGCAGCAAATCCCGTTTTAGCCCTCTCCCTACAAGGTCAAGATGATACACACAATATATAGGTGCCCATCTTTGAACAGTTTCGCCAGCCAAGTAAAAGAAAATTAAAATAACAGATAATCCATTGTCGGTATATTTTATAAACTTGCAAAATTTAAGAAAATAAACTGATAAACTGTAAGAAATGGAAGAGAGAAAAAAGATAGAGAGAAAAAAAAAACTTTTTAAGGAAATGATTCCCCCATGTTGACCCTCTTTTTGCGTCAAAGGGAAGCAACTTGCGCAATTTATCGAATCCAGTCGCTTCGGAAAATGTACTGTAAAAAGTCTACGACTGTTTCCGTTTGAGGAAGAAATTGCCTTACACAGTACCAGTATTACTTGTTTCCTGATAATTCTTTGAAAATTGTTGTTAGAAAAATGCGTTTTGAAAGTTAATGAATCGTGACCTTTGTACATATTGTACTGGGAATGGTCTAATGTTTTTGTTTTGGTTGGTTTATTCCTATATAAATTTGACATAATCATTACACGTAAATTCATTCGACGACATGAAATATTATAGTATATCTAATATAATATTGTGAATATATTAATCTTGAGTGATGGAATACACACGGTGATAGTAAATGAAGTTCACACACTAGGCCTAGTAGTAGTACGTACTGCATCTGTACATGTATGTGCGATTTTCTGTGCCAGATACGCCTCTATTGGCTAAAATTTACACTCTGAACTACAACAAAAGATATATACTGTACTTCCTCAGTAATGCACCATGCCAATTTTGCTTTGCTATATGTCTACCAACTTAATCTTTAACTGGTGTTAGATTAAACCTCACGTCTTCTGCTGCTTGAAAAAAAAAAATGTAGATCGGACTCGGCATTCCTCTGGCCTGTGTTTACATTGATCCATGGTAACAATAAAGAAGTTAAGGCTCTACGAAGGGAAATACATTTAAAATTTGCTTATTTTCTTAGTACATATTTAAAATGATCTGATTTTTAAAGACAAAATCTTTGAACTGTAGTTGACGATGTCTAAAAAATTCCTTAACGTGAAAACCATGTGTAGTAAAAATACCGGGAAATCTTTCTTAACTTAATTCGTTTATTTCTCATTATGACGTTGCATAAGATAAGGTCGATTTCTATCCGACGAGGCTCAAATATTGATAATATATAAATTAGATATACCTTTCGTATTTGAAAGGATTATGATATAGTATGCATTTAAAGAAAAAGTACAATGATTATCATTCCTTTTAGCATGTTTCATGGTGATAAAGCTTTATCAAGGTTAGAATAAATCTAAATATTTTTTTTAGTGAGATGTAGTTAACACAGCTCTCTTTTTCATTGAATTCATATATGGGATCCTCGGGATAAAGGTATTAATTTTAATTTCTAATTTGGTTGTTAATACAAAAGTTGCTTCCCCCTTATTTTATGGCTTTGCATTAATGTCTAAAACAATTTTTATCTTAATACTTGAATTTCTTGTATAATATCAAATCTTTTTATACCCCCCGCTTGAAAAGCGGGAGGGTATATAGTAATCGGTATTTCCGTCCGTCCGTCCGTCCGTCTGTCTGTACGTCCGACCGTCTGTCTGTCCGTCCGTCTGTTACGCTTTGGGGTACCCATCTCTTATCCGCAACTCCTCTCATACCACTGAGGGAAATTTAATGAAATTTTCAGAGAATCTTTATTACATATTGCCATTGTACACCTCCTATTTTATATTTTGATCCGACATATATTTCGGATTTTACAGAGCAAAACATGGACACTGCCATTTCATTCATATGGGAGGCGGGGGGTATCATTTAGTGAGCTCATTGCTCACAGTACCTCTAGTTTAAATGGGTATAAGTGTTTTTCAAGCAGTCAAAAATAAATCTATAAATAATTGATAAGAAAAACAACTTTCACTTCTATGTATTTTAAAATTCTATTAAAATCACCAACACAAGTTAGGTTTGACACCTGGGTATTTCACTGTGTATTAAATACTTCCTGTGTATAGGGATTATGAGACAGATGCTAGCCCCCAAGGCTTTCACACCTGTACAAAATAAGCCCCTATCTCAACTGGAATTAACCACCCGGTAAATAATCTCTGCCTTTAAACAAAAAACAATAAAGTTTTAAAAAATTCCGTTTCGTTGAAAAATCGTCCAGATACTAAAGCATGCATATATATTGGGTCCATATATCTGAAGGTCCACTGTGTATCCTTGGTAATGAAAAGTATTATTTGAATGACAAATTCTTTATGACTATATCCTGCCTCTTGGACTTGGATGCTTTATAAACAATTCGATATATGTATGATACTGGTACTCTTATCAATGGATGCACTTTATTTTTTAATCGTTTAAAGGTTTTTTTTTTTATTTTTCAAAGAGAAACAAAGTTTGCTATAACGTATCAATAAAATTTATTCGGGTGTTGTTTGTCAGGACTTATGACTTAATGAAATATTGAATAATAAATTCAAAAATTTCAGATTGCGAAGTGATCATCTAGAAATCAAAAAAATGGCCTCTGGACCAGACCCTGGCGGCCGTTCCAGGTTTGCTAAACTCGGAATGTCAATAAACGAAGAACTGACCCAGGCCTGTAGAGATGTCTTAGAAATGGAGGTACCTCCTGGTCTTGTCCAGAACAAAGTGAAAGCATCATCAATTTATACGAAAATACGCCCTGAACAAGAACTTTGTCTTATAGGCGCCAAAACAAATGGTTATAAAGAATTTGATATTACATTGTTATATACTCTGCTACGAAACGTATGTACAAAGATTCCACGTCCAACAAAAGGTTGGGGTGGGAACACGATGCCGTCAGTAGGAGAAACAACGATAGGTGATGATATTGAAAGGATTAGGATGATAAGAAACACTATGTTTGGACACATAAGCTCGGCTTCTACCTCACAGAGAGAGTTTGATGACACGTGGTCAATCATAAACTGATATCTGCCAAAGACTGCAAACGTACACAAAGAAAGACTACGTGGCTGGACTGAATAATATTCAAAGTCAGGCCCTAGAAGAGGAGTACGAAACAACAGTCATAGAAAAACTCAGGGAATATTATAAGAATAACCAGTCTTTAATGGTGAAGCTATCTTCTGTGGAAAGGGTTTGCAAGAATTGAAAAGAAAATCTGAAGACAAAGGTGACTATAACAAACATTCACAGCGATGCATTCATTAAAAGTGGTGGATGTTAACTTTTCCCTGACCACCCATTTATCTGTTTCTCTTGTTGTATATTTTTAAATTAACTAGAGTAAAAAAAGCAAATTTATCATGTTTGTAAGTTAACTATTATTTTCCCAAAGTGAATTCAAATTTCAGCATAATAGGCCGATTAACTGCATTTCTGTCCATGTAAAACACTTACATTACCGTAAGTTATCTAAAAAAACTTACCTCCAATGGAATTTTATATTATTTTGTTTGCATTATATAATAATCCCATACTCCTTTTTTTGTACTTTATGGCATGAGAATCCTTTCCATTCATACTTTCTATTTCTACAATAATTCAGATTCAGATGAATTTAAACGAACAATTATAGTGGACAATTATACAGTTTTACCACAAAATACAATTTGATATTATTATCTTATTTTCTGTTTTATACTTATTATCTTAAAAACATATCTGTTTCAGAAAACACACTGGTAAAAGAAATTCTCGACAACTGGCAAGAAGACGATATTGCCTTCATTCCTACAAGAGCATGTGAAGTTGTTGAAGAAAAGTTTAAAAGTCTGAACCTTATCACAGTGGTTGGAAATTCTGGTTCTGGAAAATCTGCAATAATTCAACATATCGCACTCAAGTATAAAGAGCAGGGATGGAATGTCATACCGGTGGAAAAGGTGAAAGAAATTAAAAAGAACTGTTCAACCAGAGTCTCAGAAAATCGGATTTTATTTGTATTTAATGATCCTTTAGGTAAGGAATCGTTAGATGAGATTTTATATCATTCATGGAGGAGTTTAGAGAAAACACTGGAAATTTGCTTGAAGAAAAAGAAATTATTGATATCATGTAGAAGATGCGTCTTTTATGACAAGAGAGTCAAAGGTAACGTATTGGATGAATCCACTGCAGTAGAAATTGACAGCGAAAAAAATGGACTGACTGTTAAAGAGAAAAAAGCGATTTTAAATCAGTATGCACAGAATCTGAAATTATCCGAGGAGGTTGTTACTGAAATAGTTAAAACAGAAGCTTACTTTCCATTGCTTTGTAAGCTTTTTTCGAGGGAGGCAAAGTACAAAGAAAAGGGGGTTGATTTCTTTAAAAATCCGTACAGATTTATTAAAAAAGAAATAGAGATTTGGAAAAAAACAGACAAGAAAAGATTTTGCTCCCTTATCTTGATAGTAGCTTTCAAAAACAATTTGAAAATCGAGATAAGTGATATTTCTTTAATGACATTTAAGGACATTTTAGGAATGTGTGAGTTACAAGAAAACACACATATATCAGTCATTCGTAGTGCTCTACACGAACTGAAAGGATCTTATGTCAAACGTGTCGGACATGTTTTCCAATTCCTTCACGACTTTATTATGGAGATAACAACTCTGGTGTTTGGTGTTGATTGTCCACAAGAGACAATACAGTACGCGGACAGTAGCTTTCTGAGACGTCGAGTAAAGATAGAAGACGATACAGAAGAGGAAGATCGCGATCCTTTCACTGTTTACCTTCCTGTAGAGTACATTGATGATCTTGTCGACAGGTTTATTACTGACATACAAACAAAACATATTATAGATGTTCTACTCAATCCGTGTTTAAGGAAAGAGAGTTTGATTAATTCTTTTAAGGAAAAATTGAATTCGCTCGAAAAACTTCTTGTAAAAATTAAATGTGAAAAAGACAGATCGAAATTTCAAACATTATTTGAAAGATCGTTTTTCACACGACTTGATTTCCTTTATTCATTTGAAAGTGAAATATGTCCTTTAGTCGGACTTATTGTATTCTGTCATTCTGACATTTCTTCATTTTACATAAAAAGTATCCCTGAAACAAAGTTGAAAGAACATCACATTTTCTCTGCTATATGTGCTAATGGCGATTTAAACCTACTAAATTCTCTCAGCGAAGAATATAAAAAAGCAGCAATGATGGAAAGATGGGATGACTTGTTTCCAATTCATATAGCTTCGGTTTTTCATAATTTTTCAATAATAGAGGAATTAATAAGACTTGGTGCTGACGTAAACACGTTAACAACTAGTGATATATGTACTCCGTTATTCCTTGCTGCTGCAAATGACGAAGATCATATTAAAGAGGCCGGAATCGATATAAAAACTGGAGAAAGACGTAATAATAGAATTATTTGCTTATTGAACAACGGCGATAAAGCCTATTTATGTGATAATGAGAATGTAGACAGAACTCTTTGCATGGCTTGTTATAGAGGACGTGATATCACGGTACAACTGCTACTGGACAACGGCGCCGACATCAAGTTATGTGATAATGATGGATGCAGTCCTCTTTGTATAGCTTGTCTCAAAGGACATGATAGTACGGTTCAATTGTTACTGGACAACAGTGCCGATATCAACTTATGTGATGATGATGGAATCAGTCCTCTTTATATAGCTTGTCTCAATGGACATGATAGCACGGTACAGCTGTTACTGAACAACGGTGCCGATATCAATTTATGCAAAAAGAACGGGACCAGTCCTCTTATAAGAGCTTGTCAAAATGGACATGATAGCACGGTACAACTGTTACTGAACAACGGTGCCGACATCAATATATGTATAAATGATGGCGCCAGTCCTCTTTATATAGCTTGTTATGATGGACATGATAGCACGGTACAACTGTTACTGAACAACGGTGCCGATATCAATTTATGTATAACTGATGGAGCCAGTCCTCTTTATATAGCTTGTGGAAAAGGACATGATAGCACGGTACAATTGTTACTGAACAACGGTACCGACATCAATTTATGTCAGAAAAATGGAGCCAGTCCTCTTCATGTAGCTTGTGAAAATGGACATGTTAGCACGGTACAACTGTTACTGAACAACGGTGCCGACATCAATTTAGGTAAGAGTGATGGAGCCAGTCCTCTTTATATAGCCTGTCAAAATGGACATGATAGCACGTTACAACTGTTACTGAACAACGGTGCCGACATCAATTTATGTAACAAGAATGGATTCAGTCCTCTACATAGAGCTTGTCTCAAAGGACATGATAGCACGGTACAACTGTTACTGAACAACGGTGCCGACATTAATTCAGGTGAGAGTGATGGAGCCAGTCCTCTTCATATAGCTTGTTATGATGGACATGATAGCACGGTACAACTGTTACTAAACAATGGTGCCGACATCAATTTATGTAACAAGAATGGATTCAGTCCTCTACATAGAGCTTGTCTCAAAGGACATGATAGCACGGTACAACTGTTACTGAACAACGGTGCCGACATCAATTTATGTAACAAGAATGGAGTCAGTCCTCTTTATATAGCTTGTCTCAAAGGACATGATAGCTCGGTACAACTGTTACTGAACAATGGTGCCGAAATCAATTTATGTGATAGTGATGGAGACAGTCCTCTTGATATAGCTTGTCATCAAGGACATAATAGCACGGTACAACTGTTACTGAATTACGGTGCCGATATCAATTTATGCAAAAAGAACGGGACCAGTCCTCTTTATATAGCTTGTCAAAATGGACATGATAGCATAACACAATTGTTACTGAACAACGGTGCCGACATTAATTTATGTGATGGTGATGGAGCCAGTCCTCTTTATATAGCTTTTCTCAATGGGCATGATAGCACGGTACAAGTGTTACTGAACAACAATGCCGACATCAATTTATGTGAGAAGAATGGAGCCAGTCCTCTTTATATAGCCTGTCAAAATGGACATAATAGCACGATACAAATGTTACTGAACAACGGTGCCGACATCAATTTATTTAAGAGTGATGGAGCCAGTCCTCTTTATATAGCCTGTCAAAATGGACATAATAGCATGTCCTCTTTATATAGCTTGTTATGATGGACATGATTACAACTGTTTTACTGAACAATGGTGCCAACATTAATTTATGTAAAAAGAATGGAGCATCATATAGCTTGTCAAAATGGACATGATAGCACAGTGCGACTGTTACATGATATCAATTTAGGTAAGAGTGATGGAGCCAGTTATATAGCTTGTTTTGATAGGACATGATACACAACAACGGTACATCAATTTATACTGAACAATGGTGCCGTCATCAATTTATGTAAGAAGAATGGAGCCAGTCCTCTTTATATAGCTTGTCAAAATGGACATGATAGCACGGTACAACTGTTACTGAACAACGGTGCCGACATCAATTTATGTAATACGAATGGGGCCAGTCCTCTTTATATAGCTTGTCAAAATGGACATGACAGCACGGTACAACTGTTACTGAACAACCGTGCTCAATTTATGTGATAGCTCTTTATATAGTTGTCAAAATGGACATGATAACACTGTACAACTGTTATGTGAGAAGAATGGAACTATAGCTTGTCAAAATGGACATTATAGCAACAACTGTTACTGAACAGCGGCGCCGACATCAATTTATGTGAGAAGAATGCTTGTCAAAATGGACATGACAGCACGGTACACCTGTTACTGAACAACGGTGCCGACATCAATTTATGTGAGAAGAATGGAGGCAGTCCTCTTTACATCAATTTATGTGATAATGATGGATTCAGTCCTCTTTATATAACATGTGAAAATGGACATGATAGCATTGTACAACTGTTACTGAACAACGGTGCCAACATCAATTCATGTGATGAAGATGAATTTAGTCCTCTTTATATTGCTTGTCAAAATAAACTTGATAGAACGGTACAACTGTTGCTGAACAACGGTGCCGACATCAACTTATATTCCAAATCGGATCTTGATCTCTCTTGATAGCTTACATGCTGACATTAATTTATGTGATAAAGGTCGAAGCAGTAGTCTTTGGAGAGCTTTTGAAAACTCACATTGCTGGACCATCGAAGTTCTTTTAAATTCAGGTTCTGTTGTAAATTTTTGCAATAAAAGAAACTGTAGTCTACTGTACATAGCATGTTCAAATGGTCAGCATAATTAAACTTTTAAACGAAGGAACTAGTCCACTCTACATAGCCTGCGAAAATGGATATTACAGCACGGTCCAATTATTATTGATAAATGATACTTGATTTAATTTATGTAATAAAGACAATAAGAGTCCATTGTACACATCATACTTATATGGTCATGACAGTATCACTGAACTTTTACTACAGTATGGTGCTCAGTTTTTGTTCTGACGATGGATGCAGTGGTTTTTCAATACCAAGTGCGTTCACATTAGTTCTGAGATATGGAACAAACGTTGATTTGGACTTTTATCATAGCTTGCAAAAGAAATTAAGCGTGATGCTTTCACAAGGAATTTACCGCATTTATTCAAATGATTTCACGTGGGAAAAAGAAAACACTTGCAGTGGCCTTCAGTTCGGTATTCCATCGTATCAAAGACGTATTATCAACTACCAATAGATACTTTTATTCACACATTGTCTGTATGTCGACTCGCCATATCCTAGTGAACTTAAGATAGAAGCCCCCAAAGAATCTTCCAATTCTCTTCATATCGGGATTAATCTTGAAACTCTGTTTTTGGCATTTTTAGCAAATATAAAATTTCATTAGAGCTTATTTTGCCAGACATGTTTTGTACCAAGTGTTTTTGTACTTAATTTGACAAAGGAACGTTCCCTCTGTATACCGGATCACTACATAGTTTTCAGGTCAATTGTGGTTGATTAAAAGGGGATGTTTACTTCTCTGTGGTATCTGGTTCTATCCCTGGAGTTCCTGGTGGTCAGTGTTTTATTTCTGTTCACAGATTGGTAGCGTTTTTAAATCATTGTGAACATTGAGCATTTTAAAATTATTGTTAAATTTAAGTGATTACTGTAAATCGACATTTTGTCTGTGACAATGTATTTATTACGAGATGGGTGTTTTGAATTTAAAAGCGGAAAAATAAATAAAATATGCAAAAATTAATTTTTTGCAGGTAGACACACAATAAGGTTTTCTCGAATAAAAAGTATTAACAGTATTGAATTTATTAAGCTTACTTACACTTTCATGTCATAAGGCTTTCTTTTTTTCATATTGTACATTTACTAATCAAAGGTGTATGTTATAAAAATTCCAATTTAATAAAACTTCTTGTTTTTAGATAGCAAAGTCTTGCTGCTACATAAATTCTTTTTATTACGGCCAGGAAGGAGGCATGACGTCTGTTATTTAGTATTAATATATGTAATTACTCGGTATTTCTGCAATATTTAAAATTAATATTTTCTGTAAGATGGGGAATAATAATTTATTTGAATGTGATTAAGGGCTTTATTTACACGTATCTTAATTCGATACGGGCAACACTTGAGTTCGAACCGTAATGTTAACAACGAACAATAATATGCTCTGGATTAATCAGAATTCGTTTGGACCAAGATTTGTATAAAGATTATATGTTCATGGGGAATAAATTTCAAGTATTCCTTATTATGTACACATCTTGACGAACATGTGTCTTTTCAAGCCATGTATATCAATTCGTTGATGAAGATACGCAAAAATTCTATCGCAGCTAGGATAAGGCTGCCCGTAAAATATTAAACCGTGCAAACTGTACTAACTTCTCTGAACTACCTAGATATGACGTCATAATAGAATATGACGTCATGTCTCTGCATACTTGAGATGACATGACGGGGAAAGTGTCATCGTTTTTACATGGCATGTAGATTTATTTTGTGGACTTCTTGTTTAATTCAAGTATAAGGATTGTTTGTTTAGCTCGAGTTTGCTATTATGATGTTGAACATTTGAAATTTAAATGTTCTTATTTTTTTATTTTTGTCCGATATGCACATATTCAAACAATAGCAAAACATTATGTGTGAAACGCTCCCCTTTCGTATCCGTAGACAGAGTTAGAATTTATTAATCGTGTTTATATTGGACTGGCACAAGTGATAAACAAGGATAAAATGAAGATATTCTTTGTGAATCTACAAGAGAAGTATGTCCTCTAACTGAATTTTGCTGGGGGATTGTGTGTAGGATATCCATTTTTGTATAAATCGCGATAAAGAGTGGAAAATACCCCTTTTTCTGTTGGTAAGTTGAATTTCTCATAAAATATTTTCTTAACGAGTAAAAATTAAACCTGCCCCCAGCACTTTCTATGTACTAGAGATCACGTTGAATTGATCTATGTTACATACTTTGCGCAATATTTTTGTTTTGCACTTGTGCTGAAACGATTTTTGTGCAACAATGAGGAATATCATAAATCTCCGTCACGTGATCAACACAGTCATGTGACATCACAAAAATGTTTTAAAATAATACCTGATTAAACTTTTATCTCAAATCGACTTCAATTTCAAACAAGGATTACATATCAAAATTAAAATCTAACTCAAAATAAAATGTATATTTTTAAGGCATTTTAAGCCTTCGGACAGCCTTATCCTAGCTGCGATGAAGTAAAAAATCACATCACCAAATCATTTTTTTATAATTTCATATGTTAAATTTGTTTAGATCAGTGTTTTTTTTTTCTTCCTTTTCTGAACTTCAAAATGTGTGTATTAATTTAATTTTGTTTGTTTTATTTGCTTTATAAAGCTTTGTTTTATATTATGTATTGTTTATTGTTTGTAATTCAGGATAATGTATTCCCTTTTGTTAAGAAAGGAAGAAGGAATGTTGAAAAAATATCTGTTGTGCAATTTTTTTTTGATTGAGTTAACATAAAAATCATACATCTAAATTGGTAGCACGAGTTACAATTGAATTTCAAATTTAAGATTATGTAATAATATGGCATAAATAATTGTGAAATATGCAAGTTTTGTTTGCGTTTGATATAGAACATGTGAATATATTTTTAAGGTAATACTTTATACAGTTTTATATTTTGTGTTTATGTGTCAGAAAATATAATCTCATGAAATGAAATGACTGACTTTTTTTCTTACTGATTGCTGAACCATCATTTATACACTGCATTGTCCACGGATTTCGTTCGTTTTTGGGAGCTGAACTATGTTCAATCTCCAATGGTCATCACGTATTTAACATGCGCAGTAAATTGTGTTGATCACATAGAGACGAAAGCGACGCTACTGTGTCGGCTGATTTACTCCGATGATATTCAACAGAAAACATGAATGAACATCCGCGACTAATAGTTCATGTCATTTTCTCCTGAATTAATCTAATTTCCATAATGTAAGTAAATGTAATGATAAAGTAATCTTATTTTGATTATTAGAATTCGTTCAAAGTACATACGAGGGTCATTCAAAAAATACGTAGACAATGTCCTCCATCATCATATTATTCTAACAAAATTTTAGATCAACACATTTTTATATGTAAAAACATTTATTTTGTCAGCGTGTAAAGTTTCATTCCATTTGATTTAATGGATCTCCTGTTAGACAATTTTAAAAGTAGCATGTTTTGTCACCACGGAGCACGGTCAACAACACTGTGACGTCAAAAACAACGTGGAGAAATTTTTATAAAACTACGTTGCCTTTTCATTTCATCCACGGTTTGTTGCTTCTTCTGAATTCTTGAATCTATATCCCTTTACACCTAGTTCGCTAACAATTGTTTGAGTACCTTAAGTTAAATTATTAATGTTTTCAAATTCTTTATAGCATAACTCTTGTTTGCATGCACAAGTTCCGCAAAAGTGAAGCGCACATGACATTTTATGACGTTACTAACTCTTTGACAAGATTTTTTAACTATAGTTTGTTTTATTGCAAACCGTTCATGGTCCGATTCCAAGTCTCTAACACTCAAAAAAAAATAGTCATTCCAACTATAAGCAAAGCATAACACATTTTGTATCTATTTCCTAGTTCTTCAAGCATTCTCAGAGTTCGTTTTAAAGGTTTCACGAATGCAAAACAAAATTTTATCGGTACTTCCTGCTCCGTGACGTCCTTCGACGTCATCATTTTTTGCTTTATTACATGAAGTCTATATGCCTTTTAAGATCGATATCTTTTAAACGATGCAATGTATTACATTAAATTTTAGCATCTGAAGTAATTGAACAATTCTAAATTTAAAGAATTCAATTTTATTTCGTTTAAGAGTCATTTATTAGAGGTAAGACTCAGGACATTATAAAGTATATAATTAGAAAACAGGGCCAATTTTGACCCTGCTCCATGACCCCATTTTTTTCTGCCTTAAATCTTTGATAATTTTCATAATTATCAAGATATTTTCAAATTTTTTGGATCAAATTATTTGAATCTGTTGATTAAATATGTGTACCAAATTTGGTTATAATATGACGTTAAATAAAAAAGTTAAGACAAAAGTCTACGAACTTTTTGAATGACCCTCGTATGTTAAACTAAATTATAAAGAACCATGAAAGTTTTTCGTAATGGAACTCACTTTTAGTGTAGCGTCATACACTGAATAAGATACGAACGACAACTCTACATACTGAGAGCAAACGTTAAATTCAGTCATATTCAAACTTTTCATGAAATTTTCTTGGTTTAATTGAATTCGTTAATGCATAAAAACTTTACGAAACATCCGTATTTCTACTTAATCAGCAGTATCATCTGCCAAAAGCGGTAAAACTAGTACTCTGTTATAAATTTTAAAACCAAAAACGGACACCGACGTTTTCTTAAAATCGCGATTAAAAACAAGAAAATGAAGTATATATTTTTAATAAAAGAAAAACCTCATTTACATACCAGATAATTTGTACGCACACAAACTCTCGCATATACCACTGTTTTTATGTTTTGTCAATAAATATTTGTTTTTAACTTGGTATTGCAATTTTCTTCACAATATTAAAAAAGACTAAGTTCTTACGTACTCCAGGTATAATGTTCGTGTAATTGAAATACATTTTTATTCACTGAGAAGTTTTATATAACAAACCTGTTAGCTCTTAAAAGGATGCTGTGTTAAAATCCACATTTTATCAACATTGATATTATTCCTGCGAAACTGAAATTTTCATAACACATGGGTAAAGGTGCAAAGGAAAACTATATTACAAATTTGAAGACTGTGAGCAGTGATATAAATGATCAACCGCCTCTAATATGAATATTATGGCAGTGTGCATGTTTTGCAATGGGAAACCCAAAATATGTGTAGTCAAAAAATGTGAAACAGTTGTCTGTATTTGAAAATACAGACATAATAATAATTTATTCATGAAATATTGTTCACTCACTTAACCTCCCGATCAAAGATTTTATTTACACCGTGTTCAACTCCCATGAGTGCTTTCAGTACTTTGATTTTTTCAAACAATTACTGACAGATTTATGCCTCTTGGATTTTAAAACAAAAGGCCCATGGGCCACATCGCTCATCCGAGAATTGTGGCGAGGAAAAAGTAGAAATTGGTTTACTATTGAAAAATTTATTTTCAAAAGTTTTGCCCCGCCCTACCCCCGGGGGTCATGATTTGAAGAAACTTGAATCTACACTACCTGAGGATTCATCCATATAGATACGATTAATTATGGCTTTGCTACTCTTGAGAAGAAGATTTTTATAGTGTTTTCCTATATATTTCTATATAAAACTTTGGTCGGACATTGTGGACCCGCCCTACCCCCGGGGGTCATGATTTGAAGAAACCTGAATATACACTACCTGTGGCTCTGCCCTACCCCCGGGGGACATGATTCAAACAAGGAACGTGGGCGCTTTTGATAGGCATTCGGCAGGAATCTGGGCGTACTTGAAAGTGAAAATTTTTTCGACATGTCAAATGAAATTTAAAAAAAAATATTCATCAGGTTCCTGTGCAACAGGAAAGGAAATTATTTTCCTGAAATTGAGCTCTGGTTAGCTAAAAAAATAACTTGAATATTGGCAAGATCAGACATTTGGTACAAAAAGGTACAATTTCAGACACGTCTTTCTATTTTTTTTTTCTATCTCTGGGTCTTCTCTCCATGATTTTGAAACGTTATTCGTGTGTATTTAAATTCAAAGAAACGAATACACTTTTTTTAAATAATGGAGAGAAGACCCTTAGACCACGAAAAATAACTTTTCCCCAAAAATCACTAATGTGTGAATGTTATGCTTCTTTCTCCTTTTAAAATTAACGGAACATGTGTAGCGGTGACAGCTCAGTAAGTTGGGTTACCTGTTCACTGTACTCGAAGCGAGAAGTTTTTGGTTCGAGCCTTGCATGGGGTGTTTTTTTTCATGCAAATTTAACAACCATTCATTTTGTCATTTTCATTTTATGTGCTTATGTATTAAAATTTTGAATTAGATAAATTTTGGTTCAGTTTTGTTTGTTCTCGAGCGAAATCAATTCAGAATCTAATCTTCTATTCTATAATGTACATGTACCATGCATTAAATATTTTTGGTGTTTATTTTTTGTTAAACATTAGTATGTTACAGTAAAAATGGACATAAATGCTACAATTTCACATGGTATTTCAAACCAAATGAAAAAAAAAACTATGGACGTGCTTGTAAAATCTGACCAGCTATGTTCAGCTAACCAAATCATGGACATTTAAACCATAAATGTTTCGTTCAAATGATTCCTGCAGATTACTCGCCAAATGCGCCCATCTTCTTTAAATCTCCACTTCCTAAGGTTGTTTCAACATAAGTTTCATCTTTCCTGGCACAGTGGTTCTTGAGAAGAAGATTTTTAAAACATACCACCAAATTTTTACTAATTCTCAATTATCTCCCCTTGCATGAAGGCGTGGCCTTTTAGTTGAACTAACTTGAATCCCCTTCACCCAAGGATGCTTTGTGGCAAGTTTGGTTGAAATTAGCCGAGCGGTTCTTGAGGAAGAAGTCGAAAATATGAAAAGTTTACAGACAGACTGACAGCTAGACAGACAGACGGACAGACGGACACCGGACAAAATGTGATCAGAAAAGCAATCTTGAGCCTTCGGCTCAGGTGAGCTAAAAATACATTTATTGGGCAGGGGGGATCTTAACTGTTTCACAAACTGTTTGCTTAAGAATTTTATTTGCATAGATTGTTGTTTGTGTATACAATCAGTAGACAGTTTGATCTTTGAATATATAACTTAAGCAAAACTTATACAAAACTTATACACAACTTAAACAGAATTTATACGATTAAGGATCAAGCTAAAATTTGTGAAAATACAAAGATGTGTTTAAACGTCTCCGGAAATTAGTATATTAAAATAATTTCCTGGAAATGTGTTTTTATCATATAATCGTTTGAAATGCTATACGGACATATAAGTCGTGATATTATACAGACAATTTGAGAAAATACGAGAGTTGTCCCGTTAAATCGTGGACAAAGCGTTTTTTACGTAAAGTAATGGGCGCACTAAGCTGAAATTTTCAGCAAATGTTTTTTCATCATATCTAAGTGTATCATAATGTTTTTGATAATATATATACAATAATAAAGATTTTATTCTGCTTGAAGGTGCACAGGGTACGGTCGTACGGCGCACGATAAAAATAACAATGTTGTATTAGAGAATATACAAGTATTAATTCGTAATAAAAGTTTTCAATACATAAGATTAGGATGAAAATTATCCTAATTCGATTCCTGAATCAATTTTATCGTCTTTTTGAAAATTTCAAGGCAATTGGTTAAATTTTGGCTGTTTCCCAAGCATTCAAAATGGAAAACTTGTATACACAATACAAGAAAAATAGGGACGTTTCATGGCGTTACGGCGCACCGGAGAGTAGTTAAGGCAGATTAGGATATTTAATGACACTTTAAAAGACTTTAAATGAATACAGAAGAACGAAAATATGAAAAATATCACCAAATATTTAGTATACAAATAAAATGGACGTTTTCTTAGCGAAGTCTTCTTGATTGAGTCCCCAGATAGTACAAAACATGCGGACAGACTGCCATTGTAGTAGTAAAAGACGCTGTCACTGTCGATATGAGATTCTCATTTAGTTGACTGATGGTGAGAATACTGTCACTAGCTCATAAATATTCAGAAGATCGCATGAGTGTGCCACATTGGTTCCTTAACTGGTAAAAAACACTAACGTATGTAAATCAATAAAATTTCTAAATTTAAGTGGGGCTTATCCAACTTTATTTTAGCAAACATGAAGCGTGACGTTGTTTTAGACATGT